>NW_002060948.1:3110516-3153840 GCF_000150275.1 Trichoplax adhaerens
AAGTATGATAATGATCAGCCAGATTAAAAATGGCTTGCTAGCATTTTAGTATAGTGAAGACGGGCCTTAGTAATGATGTACGTATAATAACTACGTCTTTCATTGTAATTTTTATATCGGCATCATTTTGACTTTTTACTTGGAATTGCAAAGTTCCATATGACACTGATAGGCGATAACTAAAACATTTACCAAATTAACAGAAAGAAACGTTGGAAAACACCTCAGTCACACCGCAATATAAACGAAGGACCAAGGAAAGAAAGAAAAGAAATTGTAACATACGTAAGAAGCGAAAAGTAAAATGTTATCATTTCTTACCCGGATTTGATTTTTTAAAGCTTCTGCTTCTTGTCGGAGTTGATCTAAATCACTCATGGTGGTCAACAATTTCGTCCAAGATATCGCTGTAAATAACGCCAGTTAAGAATAAATTAAAAAAAAAGTGCCAAGATATTATCGAAATTCTGTTTGTTTCATAAAGTCTGTGAATGCTTGGTATCACATGAGAAAACATTGCCTACCACTAAAAGGCCCCAAAAAAGATAACGTACAGTATAGGACTCACGATTCTAGTATGATACGTGTGTATTGAATATGATATTGGTATGTTGAAAAAGTTGAAAAGTGTTCTGAAATACATCAGTAATTTACGATTAAATACAATTTATAATTCTGTTCAACACTGCATCGACGATAGACATTATTACAATTGATGATCTACGCTTGCAGAAGTCATTTAAAACATATGCACCAATGTAGTCAAGTTTTTGTAGGATCACTTTCAAACTACTGGATACGATAGCTTCAATATCAGTAACATTACCCAAGAAATAGAACTAGAGGAAAAAAACAGGGCGCGGTGACAAGGTAAATCGCGATTGAAATAAAAGTTAAAATCGAATTTCAACTAAGAAATACTGATGTTGTCGTCTATTACAAGTCTTTTAAATTAACTTCAACTATCCTTTGCTTACATATCAATTCTACGTAAACCTAGCAAGTCGAGAAGTGTCTTGTAACCACGATAGCGATTCAATTCCTGAAAAAGTGAAAAAGCCGCGACAGGCAAAATTGAAGGTGACAAAAAAGTAAGGCTACAAATACTGCACAGTACATTAATCCAGTCACAGTGGCATCCTTACACAGTCCGTACAGTACAGTACTGTGCAGCACATACTGTACACTGTGGACTGTACACTGTACAGGAGGTCTTTTATTGGTGTACTGTATGGTACAGTAGTGTAGCTTTTGTACAATGTACTTGTACAGTAAGTGTCCTTATCAATCATCCAGTATGATTGCGTCAGTGTGCTTACGTGCATTATTAATTAATTAATTAATTATTATACAGTACAGTACAGTACGGTTGATACGTACTGTACTGTACTGTACGCGCCATCTACTGTACTGTACTGTTGCGGCCTAAACTGGCGACAGGCCCTATAAAACTCTACCGTACAGTATGTACTGTACTGTATGTACTGTACAGTACTGTACTCTACAGTGTACAGTACTGTGCTGTCATTTTATTCGATTTCTTTTTGTTGCACTGAGTGTACAATGCGACATGCGCAGTACAGTACAGATGGAGTCTACTGCTTTAGTACTGTACTTGTGATGGACTGTATCATCTTTTACCAGTCTTCAACAGTTCTTAACCTTATTAAATGAAGTTATACAGTACAGTACAGTACTGTACAGTATAATAACATTTAGTTGGAGTGGCTTATTAGACAGCACTACTGTACAGTACAGTGTACAGTACAACGTACTGTAACTGGACGAGTTCGATGGACCAGACTGTACTGTACTGTACCATTCTGTGCAACTGTAAAATCAAAAATTCAACACTTCAGTATAGTGTACTATACTGTACAGTACAGTATGAAAATCGAAATTTCGATTCAAGTGCTAATTTTTATTTGATTGATTGATTCTATTCTTGTACTGTACTGTACATTAGTTATCGTCTATTTCCATTTGATAGATTTGCGAAAGTGATATAGATACGTCCATTTGAGACTGGAGAGTTTAATCGATAGTATTGGGTAATGATATTAATGTTTTTTCTGCTGGTTCCCATCGACATATCATTTCCGTAACGCTTGAAGAGTCAAAAATTACGCCCAAGGAAGACGTCCACAGTCCAGACTACAGATTCTCCTTTCTTTCATTTCTTTTCAAAGTGACTGCTCTACAGTACTGCGAGTATTCCACATTCAATTGGATTGGGTAATTTTCACCAAAAACTACTGTACAGCTTTGAAACGAGACTTTACTCTACTGTACTTCTTCTAAGTCAACAATTACAGACGTACAGACTACAACAATGCTGTCAGTCAGCCATCGAATAGAATTATTATTATTATTGTCATGATTATTGCATGATTAATACTATTATGACATGCCTCGATTTGTATTCACTTTAAACTTGGAGTTCAATCTTATTTCAATGGATAAAATATTGCGCATAAAGACCCCTAGCCATGGACTACATTATAAAATAGTCCATATTCCGCAACTTTCAGCAGCACACGCTCAAGTGTTTCATTTTAGTATTGACTACTCTACCTATCCCCTTCAGCGGCAGCTTACAAGCAATCGATAAAATAACGTGTCGCAAAAGAAAAAAGACCATTTACTCTATTGGCGGCAACAATTGAACTCGACCAATATTCAACCGAAGTTAAATGATAATCTAGTACTGTACAGTAGGTTACGTTGATCATGTCAATCGGAGTGGGGTTTACACAACACTACTGCCAACACACATGGACATTGTACAGTATGTAGGTATAGAGTACAATATCAGATTGGCTAGTGCTTACCATTGCCATTGACCGCAATGTAGTAGTAGAAACTATCTGTTCAAACTGCATCCAGGAGAAACTATCACTTCAAACTGCATCCAGGAGAAAAACTATCACTTCAAACTGCATACAGTATTTCTATGGTTACCAACTTTGATGACTCACTATAGCATAATCTAATCTACAATCCCCAAATAAATAAAATATGTTGAGCATTGTACAATACTGTATATGTTATGTTCTTAGTATACTGTACAGTATGGCCATGGAGTATATCTACTCTACTCTCATATCGTTACAGACTGGCACTTATTGAATTCAAATAAATAAATAAAAATAGGTCTACAAAAGATCGGCCCTCCCCAACAGTCCCAAGATCCTTTCGTCATCATTGTACGCGCAGAAACTTTGCGAACAATAACATGAGGTAAAAAGGGAAGGGAAAAATCTCCCTCCAACTACTGTACAATACATACAGTACAGTATTTGCTAATAGTGTATTGCAGTGTAATCTTGGTCGGAAATCAGCTGTCTTTACAGCCAGCACATTTCCGAAATCAGCCTGATCCATCTCTCAGGGTTGGGGCTACCGTTGACTTGTTTTTATCGAATAATCCTGCCCAAGGTGTTGTGAAAATGGCGTTAAGAAATCAATTTGACGATCCGTTCAATGATCCTTTCTTTCAGTTAGTTTTTATCACTATTTGAAGCCATAATGATGATGAAAAGAGTCGATCTAGAAGATACCATTCTTTTTCTATTATACCATTTTAGAGATAATATGTCGGCAAGAGTTAACCACTTTAACCCTTTCGCCCAAGATCCGTTTTTCAATCATTCGAGAAGTGCGATCGCCATGAGCAATCCCATGATGATGATGGTAAGACTACTAAAGAAGTCATTCTTTGAATGTCGATTGTTGAGTATCGGGGATATTGGACTCTTGAGTCTGGTAGGAAGAGCAGAGTCCCCGAAACAGGTTACTGATTTTGTTATTGCAAGAATTTTTTTTTCCATTTTCACTATCTCACTTGGGAGAATGTATACGGTAGGCAAGGGTTAAGTAATTTCTTGATGCGCCATATACGAATCAATTCCTAGATCGATATCAATATTATTATCAACGTGTTATGTAAGCAATGGATGCAACAGACTAACGTTAATGCAGGGGTCTACACTATCAATACTTCATCGTGTTTACGTTAGCTATCTCAAAAATTGCTCATGGGGTAGATTTGAATTGAACGTAACCATTTAATTTAATTTATGCTAGCTTCGGACCTACAATACATAATATTAGTGCGGTGCTGTCGATTTTATCATACTGTACAAGTCATAAAGTGTTTCTTGACAGTCAACACATTGCAAGCCTACTAATCTACTCTACACAGTACAACTCAATGTAAAAACCCTTTTCCATTAATACTAAATAAGGCAACCCAAAACGAATACATGGACTTGCAATAGATTGACTAATTCTTTTCGCCAAAAGATTACGAGATAAATCATAACCAAATCCATAGAGATATATACGTATTTTTACATAGGCACTCTTTAAAAAATTCACGCTGTCGTATTGTACTTTCAGCCGAATAACCCTTTCATGGCAATGGAGAATATGATGAATAATATGATGGCTCCTTTTCATAATTCACTACTAGGAATGCATTCGCCAATGAATGACTTCGTAAGTTGATAAGTGTAATTGTTAAATTGTCAGGCTTGGAATAGTTCATCCTTTAATTAAGCCTTATAACATTATCACCATTGAATGTAATACTATAGCTGGGTAGAGTTTCAACTTCAAGCTTTTATCCATTTTATCAATTATAGCGAAATTTAGAAAGAAATGCAAACTGCCACACTTTTTCGTCTTCATCAATCATGACTTACTCAAGCAATGGCGGCGATGGTCAACCGCAGATTTATCAAGCCTCTAGTAGTACCCATTCTTTACCTAATGGTGTAAGCATACAATTTAATTTAGTAGATGCTGAGCTTACTAGCAATAGTATCATGTACAGTATAGCTGGTGTTCCGCAAGTATACGATCACAGTTGATGTCAATAAAGTAGCTGTAACTTTCATAAACTTATCATCCCTGTTATAGATAAAGAAAATTAGAAGAACAGTAAAAGATTCAGCCAGCGGATTACATAAAATGGCAATTGGACATCACATTGGTAATGGAAAATAAGAGATAAAGTCTAGTCTTATCTATACTATACTGTACTACTACCCTTTTAAGCTTTTGATTATGGCACTCAAAATTACTATTATATGCGCACTTCAATACGAATATGTTTTAACCGTAGGCGATAGAAGCCATACCATCGAAGATGCGAGGAATATGAAAACTGGCTCTCATGAACATGTACAGAATTTGGTCAATCTTACTGAAGGTAATCAATGTTATAAATTGAAATTATCAAGTAGCTTCATGACTCTCTCATTCCTAATGACTATGATTATAGCTTCAAGTAATACTGTAAAACATTTGTTATTGCATAATCTAGAGGATGCCGAAACATTTGATAGAGAATGGCAACAGGCTACAAAAGCTGAAGCGCACGCACCCGCAATTCGTAATCATAGGCATCAACGGAAAGGTATTCATCGAGGTTTGCCAGGCACTGAGAAAGTAAGACCTAATCGCTTGCATAAGAAAGCGCCCTTAAATGCTTCCAAAGAGTACGTACCACCAACTCCACCGCGTGGTGGTGGTAGAGAACAGGATAATTTTCATAGCCACAGCTCAAGGCATGTTCGCTTTGACAATAATAACACCCATAGCAGACGTTACTAATTACTGCTTTTGCAAATAACACTGCAAAAAATGTATTGTTACTTATAGCATTTATCTGGTTAGCGAGTCTTATCGTATGCTAGTTCTGCTTAAAATCTGGATATTGTACAGTTTCTGTAACTGTTTAGATTCGATATGGTAAAAATATTTCGTACTATATTAAAGGATTTATTGCTCAGATTAACGTACATTATTACAGTTTATTACTTATTGCATCAGAAATGTTTCATGAAATCAAATGTCGATAAAGATCTAAAAATTTTACATGTATACATATACTCTTATTGTATCTAATGTATAGTTTTACATGGTGGTTTCTTTCCAATATATTATACAATATATAATATATACGTAAGTTTTTATAGTTTCCACATTACGATAGTGAAAATTAAAACCGTTCTAAATAATTGTAACAATCTACGAAATAGGTTAGCACTCCAATTTTTGTTCGAAGTTTTTGTGTTTAAGGAAGGTTTAACTTTAATTTCTCCTTTATTGTATTAAATAAATATATATACTGTACGTTTGTAGTCGTATACATACATGTATAATAATTTAACCTTATCAAAATTAGTAATAAATATTTATAAAACTGTGGTACGCAAATACAAAAACTAATTTGGTTAATTGCCACATTGGGATCGAAAGGTATAAACTGTTACACAATCCTTTAGTATAAAGGATAGTTATTAAGGCATGATAATTGAAAAAGTCAACAAGTATCGTTTCTAGCAATAATTATGTATTATCAACTTCGTGATCAATTTAGGAGTAGAGATAGCTACACTACAAGAAGTAACTTTATAAACGTAATGCCTTCGAAATTAAACAATACTATATCGAATGTAAAATTGAATTTATTGCTGCAAAACTGGTTCTACCACAGTTAAAATTCCGCAAATAGACGTTATTTACTTTCAATGTTCGCAAAGCGTCAATTTATTACAAATAGCAAAGCAATATCTTGAATATTCATATTCAAACTATAACGTTGATAGGATTTCACTCACTATCAGATAATTAATACTATTATCAGTACTTATATTTGCTTAATAAGCAATGATTAAATTTAATAATTTTTACAGTATCAAGAAATTATACAGGTCTTGAAATTATAATATTGTAGAGCACGATTAATAATATCTTTTTGTCAGAAATTGAAATGAAAATCACAACAATATACAAATAGGAATGTAGAAATTTCAGAATTTACAACTTAGCATCTAATGAGCCTTCATCTATTGTATCACTGCTCAATAATTATACATGTATAGTTGTATTTGATCATTAATATTTTCATTTATTACTGTGAAAAAAAAATAGAAAATTTACCACTTAAGTTTGATCATGGAATGCTACGAAGACTTACTAGTAGCCCATGATTTGATACAACTACAGAGTGGGCATACTTCTTTCAATAGATATATACAGTGCTTTAGACTAAAGCATCAAGAAGGAATTGTCGTGATTATCATGACAATAAAATCACAATTGTTAAAACTCTCCAAACTAACGAGGTATGAAAACCGTATATTTTAGATATCAAATAAAATCGATTACACTTTTTAACTACTAGTTCATAGAAATAGAAATATACACCAAGAGAGGGTAGTGTTAAAATTTAAATGAGATCGAAAGAATCCAAAAATGAGAAGGAAAATATTCATACCATTTCTAACTTTTCATCAACGGTTGTAATGATAAAGCTTTACGTGATGGTGTCTTCAAATCTTCGATATTCAATGTCTTAGTGGTGCCTATCGACGTATTTCGTTCATTACTAACACTGACTAATGGTAATAACGTAGTCGTTGAGCGATCAGTTGAGGTTGACGAAACACCATCATTTTCATTATCCCAGCTTGAAAATGATCCATTAATCGAGCCTCCAGCTTCGCGTTTTAAAAGTGTAGCAGTGCTAGAGCAATCATCATCAACTGTCGACGTATTGGATGATCTCCTATCGTCGTTGAAGACAAAAGTAGCAGCTCGCGGTCTTAACTCGTTGTAGACATCATTTAAGTTAGGTTGATTTGGTGTTAGAGAAGGTAAATTATCGCCACCGAGTCCTTTCTTACTGTTAGCCATACGCTGAGCGCGTTGCCTTTTAGCATTAATCGTGGCTGCATCACCGAAACTAAATGAAACTGACCGAAAGATCTTCTCTGATCTTTCAGTCAATTTTAACTCTTCATTTTCTGGTAAATCTTGTAATTTACCACCAGAAAGGCTAGGTTTTATTACATTCGATTCAATTCTTGGAGTGCGTTGTGGTCTTGTACCAGTAACCGATACATTAGGTATCCTTGTAGGTTTGCTCATCATATCAGCATTATTAACTGTAAAATTATCACTGCATGAAATATCTGCTGGAATAGATAAACGCCGACCTTCTGCGTTTTGACTAAATTGCCTGGATGCTAGTGTTTGACTTGGAGAAACTTTATTATCACTCATCTTGAGAAGTCGTTTAATCTCTTTCACGATATTCTTGCTGCTATATGCATAAATAATTGGATTGACAAGAAATGTTAAAGACATCAGAAAGTAAGTGATAAACTTAACATCGTTGCTGACATATACACGATTTGGACCTGTACATGTCATATCTAAAATCAAGACTACAAAATAGCCTGTTAAACACAAGGCAAACGCTGACGAAACATAGACCAACGATTTAGCAGCTTTATGTCTGGATATTTTCAATCGAATCATACTAACATTACTGACGATACTTTGTTTTCGTCGAGAGATTGATCGCCGAATAGAATTTATACTAGGACGCCGAATGGAATTTATACTAGGATGCCGAATTGATCGAATATCGGCATCTGTAGTGAAAGAATCATCAGTATTCGAATCTTTACGCCCACCACATTTTTGGCTATCGAACACGCTACTGTCTGAATAAGTTCTCGGTCGGCCATTACTGTTATTATCCTGATTCTGATTATTTTGATTAATACGATTGCTCACGTTGTCATCAAAAAGACTTGTTCTTTTATCACCTTGGTGATTTATTAGCGTTGTTTGGCTGTTATTTGGTTCCATATTAGGTCGACGATGACGATTAGCGATAACCAAAATGTAACCATGGACAGCGATAATAAATATAAAAGGTATAACGTAGTATATACAAGTACAAGTTATCGAGTAAGCAAAGATCGCACGAATATTGAAATTAGTAGCAATACTGGCATTAAAACTATTATTATCACTATTGGTTATATTGATACAGTTATAATCTTCTGGTGTACCTTGACAATAAACCGGATAGTAAAATGTGCATGTTTCGAAGGTCGGTGAAACAATAAAAATTCTAATTAATAACGACGGTAAAGATAAAATTGCACAAATCAGTGCAGTAAGGACAATTGCTATATTACTTTTACGCGTTGTAAATCGGAAAGTATGACGATAAGGCAAAGCTATGGCTATATATCGATCAATAGAGATAATGGCTACAATAGCTATACAAAGTAATGCAAAAAATTGGTGGCTATAACCGTAAATACTACAAAATATCCAACCGAACGGCCATCTATTGGCGGCAATTACGGCGATAGATAGCGGTAGAGAAAGCACTGTACAAACTAAATTAATTACTACTTGAGTTCGGATAAATCTGTAGCGATTTTCATCCTCTATGATTTGCGGTTTTTTAACGAATGCTAACAAAACAGGTAAATTTAACATTAATGAGACTAGCAAAACAACTGCTAGTAAAGTTACTTTAACCGATGAATGTATCCATGGTGGATCGGACATCGTACTCGATTTCCGATATCGGCGTAGTCTTCTTATTATCCAATAATTTTGATAAAACTAATTGAATTACATTAAGATCGGTAAGATAGGAGAAAAATTTAAATGGAATAAAAATGCCCGACGTTAACGATCTGAACTAGCCAACCAGACGTGCTCGAATTTTCCAGACGCTGTACTGTCTGATTTTTACAACTATCGAAAATATAATCAGCTTGTTTTATGATTTAGCACTATAATCTTGTTTACCATAAATAACATTCCATAGGATGGGCCGATCGGCACGCAGCTAAATAATGATCACCTGTTAAATATTCATATCCAACTATTGTTCAATCATCTCGAAGACTGACAAATAGTTGACTTAGGTGGTAAATTTTAATAGAGCTGCGAAATGCGTAGGGATAGGTCACTCCAGAATCACAAGTACCGATATCACACGTTTACGAACCAATTTTTAAAAAGAAGTCAAAAATAACATTAAATTTAATTACAGTTGTGACTCACTAATAATGTCGCTACATTGATATTGTACATAAGTTGGCAGCATGGGTACCATTGATTATCACTGAGTAGCGTACCATAGCGACAATACAATAAAAAAAGCATAAAACGCTCGCCTCTCTTCTTTCATTAGAAAGGAGCCTTAGCTGCAGTAGCTTAAGGTCATGAGAAAGCGATCATTCTATTTTCAGTTGTAAACAAATGGCTACTAAAGGGCATGGGAATAGCACGTTTAATTAATAATAGACCAATCTAAAGCGCCGAATTCAATATCAACTGCATAGTAGATATTGTTAGCAACTGCAGTTTGACACTTGATTGAATTTCTTCAATTCTTTTCAAACGGTAAATTTGCTATTCAATTACACAATCATTATAGTATAATATAATAATAATGAAGCTTTAATTATCATAATATTGTTTTCCATCGCAAATCACTATTCTATGCACAACAATTGCAAATAATAAAGACTGTTATAAAGAATAACAAATGAGATCGATCAAAGTACAAAGTAGCATTGGCATTGATTATATTCGCTTTTTTTGTATTGATAGCAACCATGGGCCGGTTACATATTGTCGTCTATCGCTTACAATGTGAAAACTGTTGAGTGCGATTACCTGATATTGAACTCGAATGAAAAGATAGAATTAAAGTTATGGAAATAAAACTAGCAAATCTCTTATCAACTGAATAGTATTTGCAATCGACTAATGATTTCACTAATTGTAACAAATTAACCTTTTCAAACAACGAGAACACTAAAGTTATAAGTTCGCCGACCAAATTAGTGCCCCTGTACAACTCTGCTTAGAACCTCACTGTGGGTGTTCTTCTGACCTAAATAATTACATAACCTAAAGAAGCTCATGACGTATGATAGGAATTGATAGCTATTCACAGGATTACTTACCAATTCAATGTTAGTCCATACAGTTATTATTATTTTTCCTTTTGATATTTCAAAATTATCATTAATTTATACTATTATTAAAATGATTAAATTTTTAGGTATTTTTTTATCATTTAGCTCTGTAAATATATCCAATAATTGATCAATCATGCATTTATTATAAGTTTTGTTAACAATTTTATTATCCTATGTTAATAATTAAGTTCGTTATACTTGTCAATATGATATTTCATTGTGGCCGTGTTGATTGCATATAAAATAACGTGTAACGATGTATATTGGACTCTAACCATCACTTAACCTAAATTGATCCCGAAGTAATTATACTTATGGCGATTTGCAATTTAAATTACTACAGCAAGTTAATATATACAATTTATGAGCATCCATTGTATTTTTGAAATTATATAATAAGGTAATGCTGTAGATCGATCGAAAAGAGCTAACACCCAATTGATACGTTCGTGTATTAAGTGCTATCGTAATTATAGTGTTAAGAAACTATTACATGATTGTTACAATTTAAACTCTACTACAAGGAAACGTACAGTAAAAGTCTATAAGTAACTACTGACTTAAACCCCCTTTTGCTAAACCTTAAACACTCACAGCGAAGTACCATAAAGATAGAACTTTTATTAGCATAGACACATCTACAACTTTTCACCACACAACTTAAATCAAACATTCCTGTTTATATAGGAACCGTCTAATTTTTATTACACGCTAATAGTGTCATGACAATGCATTAATGTTAGCTATGTCTAGCATAGCCTAAAGAACAGGCCCGTGCGTCAACATTTTTCTTGCCTTGTAGTCATCACCAGATGATAATAAAAGGGTATCTCGAAGTACAAAAAAATCACTTAGTTACAGGATTATTTAAGATCAATATATGCAACTCAATTATAATGTAGTGTTCTAATTATTTATGTATAGCTTTCATTGGGATAATATAAACGATACTTTCGATATGATACGTGATTTACGGGCAAACAGGGTGTTAGCAAAGAAAAACTATTTAGACCAGCAGAGTACTAATGTTGTAGGAATACCTTTTAATATGTGATACATGATGTTAGACCGAGAGAAGTTAACAAACGTAAAATTACTTTGGGCCAGCAACAACATAAAATTGCAGGCATACGCACTATACATAACACTGAATAATTAATATTATGATTACGTGTTCATTTTATCTGTAAATGACAAATTGCAAACAGACGTCAATAAACAAGCATTACTTGAAGCCTAATACTGACGTAACGGTAAGTAGACAATTAAAAAATAGATCTTTTTGATAACAATAACACATGCGTTAATTTTTTACAACCAAAATGTTTATTATTTAAGTATTTAAATTAAGTAACATGAATCATGGATCTGTAACAATAAAGATGCCTACAATTTTTCACACTGTCACTACTACAGGTACTGGTAGCTAAAGAAGCTACAATAGCAGCCACTATTCTAGAATGTCTTAGAGGTTTTTTGTTTATAAAAAGTCAGTGATGTTACACTCCAACGCAGAACACGGCATGTTCAGGTCAAATTTTGATATAACGTCCGGATGTAATACTCCGAGTGAACCAATACGATTACCATGCACAATGATATCTGCACCGCGTCCAGGAAAGTAGAGTGGATCTATTCATATAAAAACAATTCATTCAGTAATTCCAAATTAATTTAGCTTCTAGCTACAAATAACTATACTCTTTCAAATATTTGTTTACTATAATTTTTGAATGTTACTCCAAATATATCATTTAATTAAAGTAACTTTTCATAAAAATGTTTATTATATAAGAGTTATATACCGTCAGCACCCTTGATGTAATATCCTTTATCACTTTTTCCAAAGGGAATGCCTAACAATTGCATAGATCTATCTGCTAGGCCATGTATAATCTATAAGATTTTTCCAATATAGTCGAATTTACATAAAATATAAGTAGAAGAAATAAGTAAAGCATAGTTTTCTTTTATGAGTATATTCAACCTCAAATCCTGGAGATTTGTTATAATATAGAGCACAAAGACGACGTTCATTTCTTGCACCCGTATCTTCCACGAACATCAAAATAGAATCACTGTCATTTATTTTCTTAAACATACAGCAGCAGTAACCATAATACTTATAATTACCAGTTTTATCGTCTTTTATTACAACATCAGCAATTTCAAACAAACGAAGCGGAAGAGACATGCTACGATTACTAGCTACCGTTTTTAATAATCCAGGTAACAGTGTAGTCCTAACAACCTATTAAGGATAAGCCAGAGTGCGCTTTCAATAACAGTAGTCATAATGCAGAAAGTATGATTAAAATAAACATACCTGAAATTCTTGGGTTTTCGGATTGGATATGTGAGTAGCTTTACTTGATGCTAAGTTCTTATTTAATTTTTCCGATACATCATCTCGTGAACACTACAGTGTTTCAATACAATATAATTACCGGCTAATAATGCCGTTTAACAGCTAACCCAATAGTACGTCCTTCATTACTATAACTAATATGATAATTTTAATCAAGTAAATTCTATTGTATAGAGCTTTAAATTACCAGTGTAAATGTTAAAGCTTCGGTAAAGCCAGCTTGAGCAATTTCTTGGCGTAGTAGATTGGAAAGTTTATTAATTGGAAACTAACAATCATAAAAAATATTTTAGAGAAGCAAATGGTGCTAAGAAATCGAAATATATTTAATAGATATGAAAAGTACCTCTTGAGCAATAGTACTGGATTTTGGCATGCTGCGAGGAATGTTGTTGTAACCATAAGCAATTGCGATATCTTCAATGATATCACATGGATGCAGTATATTTATGAATAGCTAAGGGCAACTCAAGTCCTATTAATGAAATGCATTTGCAGGATTCTCAACGTAACTTCAATTTTACGAGTTTAAGTTATAAATTCTATAATAACGGATATCATGACGTGTAGGAGGCACTTCAACTTTAACTTCTTTTTCGTTTATCACTGTAGTTGACAATGACATTCTTGTTAACAGTTTAGCAATCTTTTCCGTATCCAGACTACAAAATTTAATCATTTTCAAGTTTAATATTGCGACCTAGTAGTGTAAGCAAAACTAAAATATACTGGTATCATCAGCGATTTACCTTATTCCTGCAAGGGAATAAACGTCTTTCAGACTTATAATTTCATGTCTTGTCGTTAATTCCTACCATTACAAGTAGCCAATACAAATAGGAATGTAATAATGATTTATTAAATTTCTTTAATCTGTGGAGCTCTCTATTGTAATACAAAACTTACCGGATACGTTACTACTTTCCCATCCGGTTGGATAACATCTACTACTTCAGCACTAATAATAGCAACATCAAATATATTGCGATTAGCTGCACTAATCATTAATATAAATATAAAATAAAACTGTGAATCGAACCTGTATTTTTGACCACAATGTTCGCTGATCATTGTTACTAGTGTATCCAGCACGATTTTAGCCTGTAGTTAGACGTAAATAGCACAATATTAAAGAGGTTAAACTCTGTTGTACGAATACTGAAGATACGGTTAAAGCTGTAATGGAAAAATCCCAGAAAAAAATGACAGTCTACTTGCCTTGGTTAAGTCTGTTGCTGTTACATCGATAAAAATATTTCTAGTGTTTGTACTAAGTTTAGTATGTTCACCTAGTAGGGTTCGGTATAAATTTAAGTGATAAATTCATACAATGAAAGTACTAAAGCAAACAGAATGATAAATTTAGGTACCATTAATGATAGGCGGCATGGACAGAACAACTCCGTTACTGTCATAAATAATAGGATAAACTGGTTTATCTTTTATAATATGTAGATAATGCTTCAAATGGCCATCACTTTTATATAACTCCATTAACTCTGCAGCTGTATATTCTTTGTCCTATGATTGATAATTAATGTAAAAAAAATATTTATTATAAAATTAAATGCAGTTATAATATTTAGCATACAGAGTCAGATATTGTGTATGCGATAATTATGATACTAATACATACTAGTAGCATATTAAAGTGACGATTAGCCACTAAATTTAACATTAATTAAACTAGCTCCGTTTTGAAGACCTTATTAAGTGGTTTAAACTTGATATCTTCTGGTGCTTTAGCATCGTAATAGAAAGGCCCTTGGACAGTATCGAGATTGTGGAGACCAATGGCTACAAGAGCTCGCCGTCTAATATATTTGTCGTGTTAGAAATTGATCATAATTTAGCGTAATCAAATAGTCAAAGACTTTTAACAAAATGATATTAAATTTTTGTCAATTGTGATTGCGGTTTACTATTTGGGCTAAAGAATAATTCGAAGTCTTTAATCTTTAATCGCAAACTATTATGATTTCAAGTATATAATATACCTGCAAATATTTTGATGTAATTTCTCTTGCAAATCTATCATACTGCTATATGTATCCTGAAAAGTGAATTAGAGTCAGCGATTGATATACGAGCCGCGTAGTCGTTTTTAAGCGTATAAATGTAGACACTGTACCGATGTTAGGGTTACATTTCGTAAAATAGCAGCAACGCAGTGCGGACGTACTTTGGCAGTCTGAAGATGAAGAATGGCAGTAAGTAGTTTGCAAGTTATGATGAATCTTGTTGTTTAATGATAAGATAAGGCTTACAGCAGGTTTGATGTATAATTTTTCCCGATTCTCGGGGATAATTTTCGTGAATGTTGGCGAAGGAACTCTATATAGATGAAAATTGAATTTTGATCATTCTACGCTAGTAGATTATTACTATTGCAATTTGTAAAGTATGAATTCAGTCTCCTCCTCACATTTCAAAGAAAATTTGCAAGCTGCGAACTAATCCTTCAATACAGAGTAGATCATACCTAAAAATTTGTAGGATGTCAATCAGACCGTTATACTCGTATAATAAGTTTGCACACTTGCATTAATTATAAGACAAGAACATGATAGATTGTTACTATACAGTACAGAATGTAATGCAAAACTTCAACAACAAAGGATTTTAGTACGCCTATGCGATTTAGACATTGATGATACCAATGTTATCTTTTCGACTTGAACGTACCGATTAGCTGGAATTTCGATTTTATAAATGACATCTTCCGAAGCATTAGCAGCCTTATCCTCACCCTGTTCACGTGCTATTATATCCTTTTCGGAAGTCTTTCATATCAGTAGCCGATGATGGTATCCAGTGATGGTTAATAATTAATGAAGTGAAGGTAGCATGAGATATAGCATAAAAAGAGCCAACGCTATTTATTATTTCCTTTGATAACGCTACACTAGCTGATGACTATCATTGCATTGATGATAATCCATCGCATTTATCACTATCATTAATCTATCGTGTCTGCACAACACCACTAAGTACCGTACAAGGCGAGCTATACCGTGTTCTACATGGACATGAGATTCATTGAGTTATTATTCACTAAAATAAGCATCCTAACAGCGCATTCTTACCACTTCATCCAATTCGATACCGTATTCAAAGCAAACCTCGGCAAACTTGTCATCAGCTAAGAAAAAGCAGACAATATGTACATCAGTTGAAACTTGAAAGTTGTCTATTCCACATCAGTTGACTATATCATAGTTGAAAATTGGGGAGGGCTTTGACACCCATTCAGAGAAAAGCCATCGACTGTCAATCTTACCATAATACAGTCTTTTTAAAGTAGTATTTTATTATACTAAGTTTAATACTACCTATCGGCTATTGATCATGACCACTTACTAAACTAGTGATCAACTATTCTTTTTAGAGTTTTTTCATCCATTTTAAATCGCCTGTCTAAGGTACAGTAGCATATCTATTCATTGACAATGACATGTGCAACTGGGTCATAATAATAAAGTAATAAAAACTGTCCAATAGGCATTATCAAGTCCAATACTTACTGTACTCCTTTTGCAACGCCTTGAAGAGTAAATCCCGTTTAATGTTGATGATAGGCATTATTGATTTGTTCAATAAAATGTACAATTGAAGAAAGTCAGTTATTCACAGCCTTGTCTTGACTATTTAATTTTAGTGGGATCTCTTTGGATTTGAGAAGATCTTTTCAGTTGTGGAGTAAAAGCTTACTAACGCTCATCAATCAGTGTAGCACTACTCGGACCTACTGGACGGATCGTAGTATCACAGATTCACGTCGGACGGAGTTCCCTAGTGCGCATGACCGCCGAAAGAGTCTGACTGTGTGAGTCGAGTGTGGTCCGAAACGACTACAGTACTCTAGTCCCTAGTACAGTACAGTGTACGGTATTACCCTTTCACAGTACTGTACTGTACAGTATACTGTAGCCATTGACAGTACTCTTTAGTATAGAGACGATCGATTTTAAATTGAATGATTTTTTTTTTTTTTAAATTAAGTGATATTACGTTGAATCTGTTACTAAATTCTGCTTGGAAAGAGTTCTGTAAGATCGTAGATGTTATTTAAATTAGTACCAGTGATTTAGAAAACAGACACGGAAGATCCTTGCTAAGTTGTACAGTAAGTAGTACAGGGACCCATTTTTCGATATACTGTATTATTATTCTTATTCTTATAGCAACTGCTGTACGATAGTGCTGTAGACGTCGAGCGATTGGACGTCCAACGGACGTTCGATTTTGGACGTTCGGTATGTACGTTCGTTGTCAGATCGGACGTCGACGAACTGTACTGTACAGTGTACAGTGTACAGTACAGTGTATACAGTCAGTTTGTATAATCCCACCCCAATACTATACAGTACTGTACAGTACTGTACATACAGTACAGTAGTACAAACTTCTTTTACAACACTTTGTATTTCAGAGTCATGACTACAGTATACTGTACGCTGTTACGTACTGTACTACTGTACTGTATGTACAGTGTACAGTATAGTATAGTCTTATACCGTACTGTACAGTACAGTGTACACTATATACTGTAGTGTTAACACTGTACACTGTGTACGTTGGTACGTTCAATGAACGTCCGACGTTCAAATTGGACGTTCGTACGTTCGTTCATTAAAACTGGCGAACGTCCACAGTACTACTGTACGATAGCGGTTGCGCGAAATAAAGTCTTCATTAGTAAGAAAAGTCCGTCTGTCTGAGGGAATGATCAGTCCAGTCCAGGTCTTCATCTAGTAGTCCATGGGGCTTTCAAATACAAGTACAGTACTGTGCGAACAAAATCTCGACACTGGGTAACCTACAGTACAGTACAGTACTGTACACTGTACTGTACACTGTACAGTAGAGTAGTATCGTTGTACACATTTAAAGTTGAGCACACGCAAGGTCATGGCGACTCCAAGACTGTGCAGGACAAATTCAAATCTAATTTGTTGCTTTCAAAAGTGTCTGAATGTAAGTGCTATCGCTTATTGCTATGCAAAACAATTTTTAAATAGAGAAATTGACTAAAGGATCCCATTTCTATTGTCACACTATAGAATATCCATGCTCCAAGTGGATTACAACGTGCTGGTATTGCTACCACCCCTATAATACTAGGGACCAAAGCCAAAAGGCCACCCCGAGGTGTTAACCTCGACAAGCGAATTCGACCATATCGTTATGGCGTTACTGTAGCTTCCGAATCACAAAATACTGGCTGTATTAGTGGTAGCCGACAATGGACACGAGAACGCATCACGGATGATTTAATGATTCGTTCTTTTATTCGCGGTACTTTCCTACCTTTCCTCGATCACAAGCGTCAAACTGTCGTCATTAAACGCAAGCTCAACACCATTATTGTAGCCTTATTTGTTGTTCCACGCGATCAAATTAGTCGAATTTATTTCTTAGTTGGTTATGCTGAAAAATTAATGGGTGCTATGTTTGGTTGTAATGTACAGCTAGTGTTGCAAACGGGCCATTACTAATATGAAATGAAGAATGGAAGGGATACAACGTATGGATTGTACAGCATACTGTAATATTCTTTTGACTAAAATTATGCCCGCAGTGGCAACTGATTATATTATTGGCTGCAGACCTAGTCTATCATTGTATTAAAGCACATTTTGGTCAATAGCTACAAATTTCCAACTTTTATCCTCAGCTATGAATAATTGAAACTAGCAGAATAGAATTTTTATATCTTGTAGCCATATGCTACACATCTCTAGAATAATTGACATGGAAGAATAAATGAATCTCTGTAATGTATCATAGGCAAAGTTTTAAATAATATGTAAAAGCAACGATAAAAGGCTGTGTTTATTCTATGATAGCACACTCTTTTGCTTGTATTTCTAATTTTAATTCATTTTGCTATTGCTTTGAAGTATCCTGTGAAATATCGGATGCAGGAAATTGCTAATAAAAGGATATAAATTCAATTGTCAAAATTTGGTATGCCATTTACGCGTATCGGGGTTGAAAATGCTAATGAAATTTTGCAGATGGCGATGGGCTTACGGATTCATACAATAATCAATAAACTTTCAGATAAATATCCAATAGTTTTATAGTCAGTTTATTGCTAACGGTAACTTATCAATTTTTAGAAATTATCAATGCATGATTAATCTTGCTCTCCCATTTATACATTGAGTGGTACGGTACGTCTTCGAAATTGGAGATTCTATTGTAGCAATTCAATACACTCGGTTCATTAGTTATAAGCATATAAGAGATGCTACTGTAGTTCACACTCAAATACATTATGGTCACCGTTAGGTACAATAATTTTAGTTACAAAAGACAATGATGTTAAAATCGAAGGTTTATTGATATAGTAAAGATTGAAAATAACTGAAATAAAATTCACACAAGGAATGTCCACACATGCATAACTGAAAACCACAAAGTTTAGCGTAAATAAGGGAGACCACTATCTTTATATGAAACGTACAAGTAATAATCCAATTGAATTTCGGCACAGCTATAATTATCAAGAGATTGCCAATGTCGTGTTCAATATTAAATATTTCCACTTGAGTTTTAGTTATCACATAAATACTCAAAATATTGACAATAATATAACCAACATTTGATAAGAAGGGGTTCACTCTGTAGAAATGCTGCTGCTACAAGCACATCTATTAAATTTCTCATCATCAGTCTACTTATCGTAACGAATTGAAAACCTAACTTGACCATAAAAATTTTAAAATAAATTAATAAATCTGCTTTCACTACTATATTGGGTCGCAATGATGGTATTGTGATATAGGGGCTAGCTAAAACATTCATATTAGATAAAGTACGTGTTCAACTTTATCCTTAAGCTCTGCTGTTGTCGTTTACCGCACTACATACTGATTTATAAGTCCTTATACAGTAGGTATCTTCAGTTACAAATATGGCAATGCCGTATCCTGCTTCCAAAACAACTTACATATTCTCTTTCTAACAACAAATGTAAAGCATGAAGTATAGCTATAAATGAAGTAACATATTATTTGTACGTTATTTCATATTTATAATATTAGGTTTTAATTTTTCTTGAGAGTTGGTACTTGAATAGATACACCCGCTGATGCCATAATTGCTCGATATTTTTCGGATTGGTAATAATCAGAGGGAACTTCTTCTGGAAATTGAGATAACTTAACCCAAATGGAATTTTCCTCAACTTTGACTGCATGAACACGTTGTTTCAAGCCTTTTGACTTTATCTTCCCTTCATTAACAAATAAACCTTCACCATTATCCAGAGCTACCACGTAACGATGCCATGGGCAACGAATACATACACGACCACCAATTTCCTACATTATTAAGCAAAATATTTTACATATTGAAATTTCTTACGTAGAACCTTCCTTAAGGAACACTATTAAGATATTATTATAACCTTTAGTCCCTTAAAGTGAATTATATAATACATTATTAAACATATCAAGTGTGAAATTAGACTTGGTTTTCATGAGACATTTTGCTGAAGTAGGTAAGCATACACACTAGTACGGATTATTTCATCGATGAATTAACTACTAAGTATCTTCCTTGGTCTCACAGTATACTATGTCAGCACTTTGGTGCAAAAGCACTAAATATTATGTTAAAAAATATCATACCACAGGTAACAGCCAAATTCTACTTCGTATTAATTCACACATCCTTAACTGATATCTATTTCATACAATTTATATCGATAAAGTGCGATAATCCTACCTACCTCGATATCGCCCATGTCCAGTGGCCCTCCAGTGTCTTTAAGGGTATTAAATAAGTAAATAAACAATTTCTTTAAAAATTAAGCCTACGACTTGTATGATTTCCAATTTAACATAATTAAGTGCAAAACGCTCATTCTACTGAAATGTTTTGTAGTGGTGTAATATTGACGGTACAAGAAAAAATAAAACTATTGTAACTTATAAGGGTATCAATCTTCATATAGAACAATGCGAAAAATCAGCTAAAATTATGTATCTACTTTCAACAATAATTATTATAAGTGTCTATCACCTTTTACTACTTTATAAGTACTGAAGACAACAGAGAACGGACTGGATTTTTTTTATCAATTTTTCCAGATCCGACTGCTAACTACTGCAGCAAGATCTTTGATCAGTGGTAAAATTTGCGTTCATATAATGCTCTAATATTGACGATCAACTTGAAAATTACACTATCGAATAATATAAAGTTAAAACTTTAAAGCATTCAAGCTAGAATCATCACTGAAAATCAATAAGGCGTAATCAGCACTATCGCATTTATAAGATATATATTTTATACAGTTTATATCGGCAAGCTGGGTCATATAATAAGCAACTATCCAATTGTAATCGATATAAAAATCATAAATGTAGATGTCAAGATAATTTATTGTTAATGAATGAATGAATGCATCAATTAAGATCAGACTGAATTGTCACACAAAGTGTAGGGTATAGGGTAGTATTATCGCTTACAATATACAGATACGACATAGTCATAGTTAATATGATTCTATAACTTACGATAGCATTGCTGATCCATGGCATAGAGTATACCACGGCAATTAAAGATTGCTAAATTTCGGTTATTTACAGTAACTTTAATCGCTCTCCTGCCACGAATAAGATCTAGCGATCCGACACTGACATACTCATCATTTAACTGCTCTGCCATATCTTATTACCTTTACTTAGCAAATCGTAGAATACATGTGTATCCTTTCGATACCTAACAAACGACCTATATTAATATATCAGTAGTGTCAATTAGTAATCTGTTCTTCAATCATTCTTCTAACATTATTTACAACAGCAAGAGAAAAAGACCTGTGTTTATATAATATCTAGAATCATAGGAGAATGTAGTAAATATATTGTTTACAATAATAAGACAGAGTTCTAAATCATCGATTAATTAGAGCACAGCAAGCGCAATTTTAAATCTACAACTTGGAAATTTACAACCTAGTTTAAATGATAAGCTATCTGCTTACCTAGTTACAATTTACCTTCCTATTTTTGAAATTTTTGATGATGAAGTAACTTACTCTAGCTATAGAAAGGAAATCAAACGGTTACATCTAAATTTCTCCTCATATTCTAGTATGAGCTCTCCAACGTACAATATTGCATGGAACTGCACTGCATAGCGCATAGTGATGTGGTAGCTGGGTAGAACTAGTGCCGTACCGCTTTTTCAGTACAGCATCTTCTGTTAGTCCGATCATCTTGACGTCCGGGCTTTTTTTGAAAAAATGAACTATAGTGCCGAAATTCCCTTAGAACGGTATTACTGCATATACTGTAGGTGGTCAGCATTGATATATAGTTTATGCAATATAGGACTATATACGAATTTATGCGAGTATATAATTACGGAATATACGTATACAATATTATATGGAATCGGATCAAAGAAGCGTAAATAAAAAGAGAATACATATTTGCTTATCTTCACTCATATCCAATAAGCCTCTAAAATCAGAATTTAAGATTCCTCAACTGTTGATAGGTCAGGACTAGACAAAGTGTACACTGTACATGGATAGGCAGTAACTGTTTACCGCTACCATAAAGCAATTTTCATGTTCTTACGTTTACATTTCAAATCGATGAAATGTAGTGTTATCTAGATATATATGAGTGTATGATGTGCATTTATCATATACGAGTGTTCGAAACAATACGTCTATATTTTAAATAGTGGACAGAATAATGACACGGATAAGACAATCAGGTCCACTGCATATCGATACGGTTTTATTCATAATTATCCCAATGTTTTCTTGCGATATTTCTGTACATTCAATTAAAATTATCATAACCAATCAGGCTATGATAACAGCATACATGTTTCAAAATATAAGCATTAGGCTTTCATTGTAGAAAATCAATCACCCGCAACGAAATTTATGACTACAGCAACGCTGAACATGTACATTGTACAGTATCAATTCGATATTAATCTCTACACAGTATGTAGGGTAGTATTTACCTAACTTGATAAGTAAAATAATCTCGAATTTATACGAAACATATATTCGTAAAATTCTTCGTAAAGAAAAGATTTTTATAAAAATATATAGTAGGCAATCAGATAATCAGAGATTACGAATCAAGTATTAGATAAGCAATACAACACCGCACAATACATGACAGCTTGCAAATCATATAATATCTTTCAACTCAATGTGTGTTCCAAATAAGTTTTAATTGTAAATTTTACAGTTAGATGCGCATATTATAAGCAATAACTGCTGTATATCGTAGGTGCCACTAGCTATCCGAATTGGAAGCTTACCCTAATGCAGCAAGATTTTTTAAAACAATTAGAATGATTAATTTATACTTCAATATTTCTAATTCCTTAGGGCAATTATACGAGCAACTGTAAATATTGATAGCTTTAACGTGATAATTCTAAGAGATTTCCTTTTCCATAATCCTTTTAAATTCTGCGAATCCTCCTTCGAGCCTTTTTAATTTACCACGCCCAGGGCATGTCCAAAATTCGTTACAAACTGATTCAACTAGATATTGATCGTGAGATACTAATACCACACCACCCTATTTACAAGAACACGAAAAATAAAATAAATTTAAATTAACAAAATAAACTATAGCCTAATTACGTAATCAGCTATATAGATTAAATCCTATACTAATACTCATGTTGAGACGTAGGATATGAAAAGGATTACAGTAAGTACTGGATTTTCACAAAACATTTATGAGATAGATACAGATTAATCAGCATCAGAACATATCAAATAGAAATTTTAGTACCTTGAACTTTGACAAGGCTTTACCCAGAGCTTCAACACTTTCTATATCCAAGTGATTGGTCGGTTCATCCATAATAATTACATGCGGACTTATCATAATATGAAAAATTGCCATTAAGTGATATACAGTATGTAATAACTTGTTAAAATTTACTATAATAATCAAGTCAAACTTTAGATCATAAACAAATAATAGCACAGTTGCACAACATACGTTTTCCAAGTCATCAACGCAAACGCTGTGCGACTTTTTTGTCCACCAGAAAGTGTATATACCGGTCGAAGAGCAAGATCTCCACTGACACCAAAGCTACCTAAATGACGTCTATATTCTTCTGCTTTGCTTCCTATCATGTAAATGTAATATGCCTTAGGAGATAGTATTTGATATATTGCTACAAGCTGATAGTATACAAGCGGTGATTCCATAATCTCGTAGCTATCCATTTCCAATACTCACATTGGTATAACACAAAATTGTTGCACTTACCGGGGAATCGGGCTTGTAAAAGCTCAACAGAAGACATCTTCATATCCATCTGATCAACATGATGCTGGGAAAAATAACCTACCTTCAAGTTACTAGTAAGAGTTAAATAAAAAGCAGTAAATTAAGCAGTTACTCTCGCTTTACAGTTATTAACGCAAATGAAATGCAAATTCTATGAACAAAAATTTATATATCTATACCGGTGTGCGCGTCTATAACCTTCTCCTGGAGATAACTCGCCAAGTAACAATCTAATTAGAGTAGTCTTGCCAGTACCATTGGCACCAATCTTATAACGATATCAAATAGTAGCAACAATCAAATTAAGAAGTGAAATAAAACTGATAATTTTCAACTGCTGCCAACGCACATATATACCACACTATCCTATACTAAGACAATTTATACTTACAATAGCAATTCTGGAGTCCATAGTAACACAGAAATCTAGCTTCTTAAATAATTGTAAGCTAGCTTCATAACCGAAGGTAACCTTCATAAATTGCAAATCAGTTTAGAACCCTATTGAATTACTTACGTATAGCCTACATTATCAGTACACAATATCATATTTGATACTTTCTATGCTTACTAAATTTTCAAAATAACGATAGTACTATGGTAACGCTGTCATTGATGCTATAACTTTTCATAATGCATGAGCGATAGTAGATTGCAAACATAGCTACCTCATCCAACTGTAAAATAGGAGGAGATAAGGCGTCAGGCATCGGGAATCTGTAATAGCGTTATAAATAAATTACGGATTTAGAAAAAGACAATTAAATTTCTAGGTGAGGATATCATGAATTCTCCACAATTAATCAAATAAACTTACTTCAAAACTACTTCAGATTCTGACTTTACTGGAGTTAGTACTGGCCTATTTAAAAAATATTTTATCATGATATAGCAAATCACTAAGGCAGATTAGGCAAATTATCATATAATATATATGTATTACTAAATAAGCTTACAATTTTTCTAAGGCTTTTATTTTACTTTGCACTTGCGATGCTCTATTAGCGTTGCATCGAAAACGGTCAATAAATATCTAGAAATTGATAATAAAAGTTAAAAATAATAAATGCCGAGCGAAAGGGGGAGAATTGAAAGTAATTCCCAACAAATTTATTATCGATTCTACTGTAAATACTACGAAAAAATTAAGAAAGATACGGCCATGCTTTACTCTAATATAACACTATCGACAATCTTGAATTCTCGATTATAACTATTGTAGTTACGATTGAGCTGCAAAGACGGTAGTGAGATTTTCCTCAACGCTACATAAACCGCATTTAGATCGTTGTAAGAAAAATTTTACTACGGCTGATAATATAATTTATTTACCTGAAGATGTTCCCGGTATTGTATTTGGGCTTCATATTCTCGTTGTTGATTCTTTAATTTTTCGGTCATCGAGTTGAGAAATGTCTAAATTGATTCATTGTACCAAGTTATAGAATAACTTTACAGACACTTTCCCATCTATGATTCTGGCAATGTATCATTGTAACCAACCTCATAATTTCCATGATAGCTATCGAGTCTTTCTGAATGCATATGAATGATATCCGTTGGCACAAAGTCCAAGAAGTTCTTATCGTGAGAAACCGTTAACAAGATTGTCGGCCAGCTCTATGGTGAGATAACAGTTAGGTAATGTTGTGAAATTTACATGGTCTAAGCCAGAAATTATAGACTAACAAGCAAATAATTTTCCAGCCACAGAATAGCCTTGATATCTAACATATTTGTAGGTTCTTTATAATGAAATTAGAAGAGTCAGTCAAAATTTGTGCAATATTTCACGCATAAAAAATTGATCTCTTGTAATGATAATACATAAATCAAAAACACTTTACCATCCAACAGAAGTAAATCCGGCCTATATCACAGGTTTGAGAGGAAAGAATATACCAATGATATAAATTATTGATAGAAAATGTAAAATTCATGTAATGAAGTTACACTTACTCAACAAACAGTGCGCGTGCTAAAGCTAGTCGCATTCTCCAACCACCTGATAACTCTCTAAATTATAAGTAAATAGTCATAACAGCTTAATTTTTAATCATGTCGCTAGGTATATATATCTTACATCTAACAAATAGTTATGTTTAGATTAATAAACAATATCTTACTTTGTAGTCTTTGTTTGCATCTGAGTAGAAAATCCTAAACCTTGCAGAATTACGGAAGCCCTAAAAATTAAAATGAATACTATTTTTAAATAATTATTTATAAATTTGATAATACAAAACCATTCATATGCGGTTGTAGTCTATTCAGTTTATTATAAAATTGACCTTGCAGGTGCCTTATCAGCTTCAATTTCACTCAATTTTCCATAAACCTAGTAAAAATCTGGGAGTCAGGTAACTTTAACTACTGAAAGATGAAAGTAAAAGCAGTACAATCTTACAAATGATAGACGTTCGTGTAAATTATGATCCTCGCTACCACTATCCCTGGGAAATAGTAAAGAAATACCTTTAATACGCATAAACGTTAACACTACCAAAAATGTCAAATATTTCATGGGAAGATAAGGTTTTTTACTTTGAATTAACTTGAAGATTAAGTTCTTTCTCTTCACGAAGTAATTGCTCTCTTTGCTGATCACATTCGAGTACACTTTGCAAGACTGCAGTATCATCACCAGCTACCTACATGACAACAAAAATTTAATTATAATACAAGAATTAAATTCCTAAATCAACTTCAAACTCTGTAACATCGTCAATATATCGTCTTACTAAAAAGAAATTTTTACCTCTTGCTCAACGTGAAGGACAGTAAAATGTGATGGTATTTTCAACTCTCCTCTTGAAAATTTTGAAAAGTGAATTTAAGTAAGAAATATAACGTATTTTCAAGGGCAATAAACGTTATATGGAAGGTGTGTTAAGAACAATACCCTGAGATTGCGCGCAGTAAGGTTGTTTTTCCGATTCCGTTTCGTCCAACTAGTCCATACCTTCGACCACGAACTAAAATCACTTCAGCATCTCGTAAAAGAGTCCTGGCGTTGAAATATTATCATTATAAAATGTAATTGAATATCATGTTCTACATACATTTATAAATGCTAGACCAAAGAGAAATCTAATTACTTTCATACGTTTTCGAATTTGTTACTACAAAAGCATCCTATTCTAAATCACATTTTAAGCAATATTGGAGAGTTTACAATATTGTCCTGTACATAGCTGCGCTTGTCATAGTAAAATTTTTTACAAATCAGTAATTTCTTACTATAAGATAAAGATGAATACGTGTCTAAGCATGGTGTAAGACCCAAAATGCAGTACTGTATATACGACATATATATTTATGATCTTTATGTTCTAGTGTACGATTTCAACTTTAAAACTATTTCATTCTCAAAGGAATTACTACCCTACGTCAAACAATAATGGATACCGTTAGCTATCATCTAGTAATCCAAGATGAATGATGTAAATATGCATACCTATCAGCGTAGGAAAGATCAAAATTTTGGATATTAATGTCAGCCGTTTTAGCTCCACTAGAGTCCAGCTTTGCTTCACGTTTATTTAATGCTTGGCTTGCGATAACTCCGCCATGAAATGAATTACTAAGTAGACGAGTAATTGTAAATCAAATGATGAGGTAATACTTAACGTTAGCGAAGTAAATTAGGAACTAACTATACCTATTAGAAAGCTGCCCTTTATTATCAGAGTCTTTTGCAGCTCTCTTATCTTGCTTAGCTTTCATGCGTGCTTCAGCTTTTTCGAGTTTTTTCCTATCTACAGCCTACACCCAAATGAATACTTTACTATTTATTATAGGTATCGGTATATATAAGTGCTAAATCGTATTACAATATAAGCCCTAGGATTAAAGTAGAA
Source organism: Trichoplax adhaerens (assembly GCF_000150275.1). Taxonomy (NCBI): domain Eukaryota; kingdom Metazoa; phylum Placozoa; class Uniplacotomia; order Trichoplacea; family Trichoplacidae; genus Trichoplax; species Trichoplax adhaerens. The sequence goes on from NW_002060948.1 coordinate 3,138,865, forward strand.
CTGACCAAATAAATGTTGTTGTGAATAAAAGGATTTACTTACAGATACATTAGTTTGTGCGGAAAGCCAAATATTAGACTGTATAAGGTCGTCCTCTAGATGTAAGATGTAATAGTAACATGAGATTAGTAGAGTAAGATCGAATTCAAGAAGAAAATGACATTAAGATTGTTATGCTGTATATACCTTGTTGACGTGCGATTTCTCCAAGATGAATGGAGTTTTGTAATCGAGATGTAGCGGTAACCTCGTCTTCTGGATCCCTACAGTATCATAGTAAATATTACAGAATCAAGATGACCAGATTACTATTGTAGGACTAGATAAAATAACTTAGACTGTGAAAGCTTACTTCGTATTTAATTTAATCAGATCGCAGCATAAATTTTTAATCGTGTCATCATCACCACCTATTTCTTGCAAAATGTCACCGATAGCATCATACAATTCGTCGTCGTTATTGAAATCTTCTCCATCAATTATTCCTTTATGAAGATAATCCAAAGGAATGTTAGAAATGACGGAAAAGAATAAGTGATAACATACAAGATAGAGAGAGCAATATGACGTTCCTAATTTATTACAGATTGTGTGACAAGCGATGATTCTAAATTGCAACGACTGTTCTAGCTATAACCACGAATCACAAGAATGCGAATAGTCTATGCTAGTAGGTTATCAAGGAAAGCTACACCAGTAATTTAGTCCTGTTATAGTACATTATGATTCTATGATATGAATCAACAGCGACATGATAGAATTTACCTTGGTCAATTCTGAACTCTTATTATAGCTTAATACGTGTGTACTCTGTATTCAGGGAGCACAAATATATTATAAATGAATTTCAATGATAACTTCTAGAAAGCTTTCCATTGACATTTTTTTTTTTATTTCTACTGAATCCATTGCCACGTCGAATGAATGTATAGTACTATACTGTACTGTACAGTACAGTACACCATCTTAGAATAGTTCATGATGCTACTGTCTAACCCTAGTCTATGATGTTAGTAGAATCAAACTAAAGCTAAAGTATGTTCATTTTATAACCAATAATAAGCAGTAAAGCTCTTACCATTTAAGTAATTAAACATCTCATCGTCGATTTGAGGAAATTGTCGGAGAATTAATTCGCCGGCAGAAGCCATGATTGATAGTAGTTGTACTGTAGTAGTGCGAGGCGGAGGCGTTTTACGCTACACCAGCGTGCAGTACAGTATTTTACCTTGGTGTCTAACGTGCTATGTACTGTAGAAATGTACTGTACACTGTACAGTATATGCGATACTGCTGTAACTGTACCTGTGTTCTCTTTGATCTCTATGGCAGACAGCTTTCACATGACGGTGTTCCAAGAAGTGCCTTCCAAACTACTTTATAGTACTGTACACTGTAGAGTCATGGTACAGTACTGCGCAAAACAGGACTCTACAGCGGCGACACAGTAGAGTGTGAAGTAATTATTATTATTTTCGATGGCACCCCTTCGTTCAAAAATTAAAGTTGTATGCAATTCCTGTATAATATTTATATATATACATGTAGAAGGATATCTCCACTGATACAACTACATATAGAATTGATCTAGTTTGGGCCTGATTTAACTTACACAATTATATCTTTTTCAGGATGCTATCGAAATTAATCAAGACTGTACAGTGTACAGTACTAGATCTGCATGTACTGTAGTTCATGCTCAGAATGAATGACTATAGTGTATAGGATATCATCGTCGACTTAAACCACCATACTGTAATACAGAGGCTACTCAAGAGAGAAGAGAGGGGGAAGAGAGTCCCTCTCTTCTCTCTTTAGTAATTCTTACTGTACTGTCGATGTTAAAAAATATGAAATAAAATTCTCTTTGGGATTACATATGGATTACTAGAAAAAGTACTCGTAGAATGGCTAGAAACTATGCAGTCATGCAGTACAAGTCCTTCTGTATAGCACTACGCAGTATCAGTACACTGTTACTTATCAACGACTTCAAGGCACATTGATGCGCAACCGCAACAGAAGTGATTCAACCGTTTTCTGATGAGAAATCGATGAGAATTTGGACTATTTCTTGGCAGATAGACAGACAAAATTTATTTTATTTGTTCAAGATCTGCTCTCCTACCTCGACAGCAAATAGACATCATAGCAAACTTAAATGTACTGCAACAGTACATATCGTGTGATAGAAATAATATAGAATTACAATTGATGAAATAAACCAAAGACGGGCTCGGCTCAATAGTCGATAGTGACTAAAATTTGCTTTGCCGAATCCTCCAATCCATCTTCTGAAATTACATGACTGTGTACAGAATGCTGCAAAATGATTCAGCTACTATCGGTAGACCCCAAGTATTCTAGATTGATAGTACAGTAGTGTAAATTACTTTTACTTATGAGGAGTATGCAGTAAGATGAACGCCATGCCTCTTTCGATTAATCTCGTTGCTATCACACTACCTTAGCTATCTTCTACAGTATTAGCAGAAGAAGGGGAGATCAGACAGACGACAATTGTTACAAATAGTATCTCGCTTTTACAGGTACAGTAAGACCTTTGAACTTTCTGGCACTGCCTTAGCTATCTTCTATTAGCAGAAGGGGAGATCAGAGAGACGATAATTGTTACAAATAATATCTCGCTTTTACAGGTACAGTAACACCTAGTAACACCTTTGAACTTTTTGAATCACGCCATTTAGAAGCGATCATCTCGTTCAGAGTCAAGAGGTCATGAGTCCAGGTGTCCTAGTAGTCCATAAGTTTGTAAGCAATTACCTCTGCCGTTACTAGCCAAAGACTAACTATCGCCGCTTTTCTTCCTCTCCTTGACCATATTAAGGCCAATAACAGGATTACTCCTACTAAAATCGAAAATCCTTCGGTCAATACTAATATCCTGGTGTAAAGATACATAAACAAATACTCCATTGGTGTCGAATTAATTTACTCTAACTTGGTTAATTGCTCTCTACAGTACAAGATGTTGAAGGAAATAGCCAACACGGTCAATAATATGCCGATATCATCGTCTACAGCAAGATTATTAGTATCGTTGTACATGGGTAAGAATAGTATTATGGATACGCTCGTACCTGCAATCAATTCATTTTTGACCAATAACTTGTAAAATATTCAAGAAGGAAAATAAGAACAATTACATACTATAAACTAGCACATCGAACTGCAGAATAGACCATAATTGTACTGTAGTATGGACGATTTTGGATCCCAATTTAAGCATGTGCCAATAGAGATATTGGTATTCAGTATGGGAGATTCAATCACGGTTAACATGTGGTTCCTGTACTGAACAATGTACTGTAGGCGGCAATCAGTCGGAGGATCATCATGTCTGTTAGGGCCATTACAGCAATTAGCATTATTATTTTAACCTAGTACTAGACTGCAAACTAATGTTATCATGAATTACTTGTATGATCTTCAACTTGAATGAAATCATTTCTTAACTTGGATGATCATTAATTAAAGATGAATATAATATTATAGATTACTGCACGAGGACATCCATCACTTATATAAACTATTCAGTATCCAAACAAGGTGTACTGTACATTATACAAGCATAAGTTGAAGAATTGAGTCGTTGATCTCGCGAGATCTACGTGATTCTACTGGTAAATTACCATAGTATATAATAAAGTTGAATACAAATGGATAATAGAATATGAAAGACACGATTACCATGTATTTAGTGCGATATAGAGACCCTATTTCAACGATAATGATGATGATATCATAGATGATTGTTTTCCTTACGATTCGGTTAAGTACAACACTATCATAAACAAGACTGAGTGATATTCTATTGAAATAATTTGATCTATAGTTATTAACTTTAGCGTGAAGAATTTATAAATAAATCAATCCTCAATTCTCATTAGTAACCTTAAGTATAGAATTATACTGTAGTACATTCTTTTAGTACTATACAGTACAGTAATAGACCGTTGATTACAACTGTAGCTCGAAAGCCAATACTAGTAGAACTACTGTACTTTTCTAGTGCAGTATTTAATTTCATATCAAGAGTACCGCAATGTACTTCATAATTTACTATATAATAATTTTAACCTTATTACTTGAATTTAGGCAGTAATCGAAATAATAGATTTAAGCAATAGAAATTGAAGCAAACAGAAAAAGAGACTGTTTTAACATCACTGTCATCCCTCTTTAGCTATTTCAGAGTATAAAAATATCCAGTAAACTCCAATATGACATCTTCACGTAATTAATATATCATCAGTAAAATCAACAGCTGCCAACTATACAGCACTAATTATATGATATGTCAATATTTTTTCATAGCCAATATTGCTTCTATCACGTTGATCGTATTACGGACTACTCGTAAACTACTGTAGCTTCACCTCATTAATTTATCTAAATTAATAATTCAGTAACTAATAAATATATTAATTCATATGGTAAATACGCGTATAGACGTATCTCATTCTCATCATACCGCAAATTGAAACAATTTGTTATCATAGTTAGTGTGGTTATTTAGAGTGATCTCATAATCTGTTACAACAGTTTTTGCATTATTAATTATTGACTCCGTAGTATAACACTAGCGATTAAAGTAGCCAGGACAAACCTGATCGTTCAAGATTGTTTATGATAACGTAAATTATGTGAAAGTTGGATGATGGTATTAAGTTCCATTAAACGCGTTAGCTTTAACTACTGCATTGTTCATGAACTAATAGACGCAATGGCTACTTCTAAATCAGACTTGTGTTAATTATCATCTATTACAGGACTTCCACTTGCCTTAATATATTCATGCCTAATACGCAATAGGAAGCCAAATATTCAGGTAAATAAAAGCATATCAATATTGTCCTATCGTGAAATCGTTCCAATATACAAGTAGTACCGATATAAAATCTACAATATCAATTAAAGCTCTTTTAGGCTGAATAGTTAGTTTTCTACATAACTTTTTAGTTCTGAATATTGCAATATTCGTTACAACAATCAATGTGTACAAATTAATACATGACATACTCATTTAAAGTCATAGATTACTTAACGCAAGACCTGAGCGGATCTCGTTCCTGAAGGTCTACTATCATGCCATTTACTAATCAAATGTTGTATTCATCTTTAGCATTGCTACTTCAGCGTATGTGGATTAGCAATTACATATTATATGTATGGTAAGTTTAAACATTTACGATTAGTAGAAAATCTTATTTGATGAACCCTCATCGCTACAACGCTAATAGCTGTCTTCGGCGGCTGACTGTTAGAAAAATTTGATATTTTTTTGTATACAATTGATTAATTATTGCAAAGGCAACTAATTCCAGTCACAAATTTAATTTTAGGTGCCGAAAGCATCCATTGTTTGGTCAATATCCTGCTAGACTATATCTTGTTAAAAGTTTGTGGTGGTACACTGATCTCAGTTATCTTAGCATTTGTAATGAACATGGTAAGCACAATTTTATAAATTTTTTTATTTCATTTTATTAGTATTAAGTAATATTGATATGATACATTGTCAAGACATTGGAATTCATCTGTTAAATACATATATTTGATATTGACATTAGAAATGCAAGAAAAGCTGATGATAGATTGATAGATGATAGATGATCAATTATTTATCTCTATTCTCAGAGCTACCTATCGTATGGTTATTATAACAAATCTAAAGATCAATACGATGTAACTTGGACCCTAGTCCATTGCATACTAACGTTGAAATTGACTGGTATAAAGCATCTGATGGCTTACATTTACGCTCGTATATTTGCAGACTCGCTAATCATGTACTTTCATTGTTCTTAGCTGTAGTATTTGATTGCTATGACGGTGCTAGAGACAAGGTAAGAGTTAACATTAATCTACGCCGAAAACTGTTTCATTTCTGGTATTTACGTAAGACGTCGCAGTCACATTAATGTGATGCAGTTATATCGATATTACTTTCTAAGTATAATTAAACAGAAAGCAATTTTTACGTACTACTATTTTACCTTTTTTGTAGCAAAAGCTGGAAGACTTTCAGAAAGAAAATCGATTGGAAAGGATTCCAACATTACTAGAAGTATGCAATCGCATTAATAAAAGCATAATTCATATTTCGTTAAAATTTTGGCTTACATTTTTATAACTAGTCCCCCAATCTTTATAAATTCGAAGTCTTTCATGATATCTTTTTGCACCATCATATCAAAAATTTTAATAAAGAATATGCTGTGCTTCTGTCGTAGTTATTGGGCCTAAGCTACTTCTTTGGTAGTGTTATCATCGGACCGCAGGTACTATCCAAAATTCTTAATTTAATTACTTAATCTATGTACGTTCTAATACATACAATTCACGAATTTATGACGTCAATGCTGTAGCCGACACAATTTTAAATTACTTACGCATATATATATATTAAGCATTTAAACATTGCGCAAATGTATAGATAAATATGAAGCGATATCTAAGTTTCGTATCAGGGGAATTAATTAATCCAAAAGATGATCGATTCAGTGAAAAGTAAGTTTTGATTAATTTACAGTATTAACTATGCCTTTTACTGTTATCATTAGAATCTCATACATTGATGTCATGATTCACATAACATTTTAGACCTTGATGTTTAATTTATAGGCTGAAATATGGTGTATATCGTATACTGGGTGGTAGCATTTATTTAATATTGTATGGCATATTCTTTCCTAAATTTCATTACAAGCTCATCTTAACTCCAGGATTTCAGGTTCTATCTCAGTATTCAATGCATTGATTCTATTAGACAAGTCTAAACTAATATCATTTATTACGATAGACTAAAACGCTTTCTTACTGGCTTTGGTTTCTATTTTGGGCAAGCAAGTTCAGCGTAATGAAGTACAATGGCATCTGGTTGCTTTCGGTATACACAACATTTTTCAATCCTATTTCAGATAGAGTTCATAACTTTGGTCCCAGTTAATACAAATTATATTTAACTTTTAGGAGGGAAGCTGCATCATGACCGGAATTAGCTATAATCCTTCTGCGGTTAAAGTCGGATACGATAAATGGAGCAGTCTTGCAAATTGTCACCCTTGGCCTTTTGAAACTGAATGTACTCTACAAGTAATAAAGGATCTGCATTTTCTCTGTTATCGCTGTGCTTAAGCAATAACTTTTAACATAATCAATTTTAAATTAATTGCAGAGCTTGATTCATAATTTTAATATTACTACCAACGACTGGATGGTCAGGTAAAACAGAAAAAAACGTCGTCGATTTCTATACTAATCTTTTTACTGAATATTACTGAGCTCCTAAAACATTATTTTACTTTTCTTAGATATGTGTATAAAAGACTAAAATTTCTTGGAAGTAAAATATTATGTCACTTCGGGTCTTTAGCTTTTATATCCCTTTGGCACGGCTTTTACGCCGGATATTATCTCAATTTTGCATGGGAATTTATCACTGTTCTGCTAGAGAAGCAGGTTATAATACAGTATTTGTTGGAAAGAGAATATTTAAACTTCATTACACTTGTTATTCGTGGTCCATAACTTAACTTATTAACCCTTTTAGGCTGGAAATGTATTTTCTACTATATATGGGGCGCCGTTTTATCAGTCACATCCTCTTCTTAAACTAGCTTTATTTCCATTAGCGTATTTTATGCGCCATATGATATTAGCCTTTGGAATGATGGTATTCACACTTCTACGATTGGACTGGTGTTTACAGGTAATTTAATAGTTACTAATCGGTACAAGTATGACGCATTTCTTGGACATAACTATGATTTTAGCGCACATAATATTCACTATGCGAAACTAAGCTAATGATGTATACTTTTAAATCTTCAGGCGTATAAAGTCTTTGGTTATGCTAATTTTTACTGCGTCGTTTACTGGATCATATTCTACACTACTTTCCGTGTTTTCAAATCAAGGCTTTTTCCTTCATCAAGAAGAAAGTGAGTACTGTAGAAATCCTGATTCTTTCGTTATGTCGAATCAACCAGTGTAAAAATCGTGCAGTTATTAGGTATAACATATTCAATTACTATTCACAGTAAATCGCATTATTTTATCCTACTATTGTCAATCTACTAATTGTTTTTTTTAACATGCTTTCTTACCTATACAGCATCAAAACTGGGAAAGCAGAAGAGTAAATTAGTCCACAAATACCATTTCTATCATATCTAAACGAACTTGTAGTTCGGTATTCATTGTCGAGATCGTTATCGATATGCGTGTATATATATAAATAGTACCAATCGGGGCCGTTTTGGCAAGTACTTTTACTGTTCTCATTTACGCGTATAAAACCTAGAAATATCGAACTGCTTTCAACGAAAGTACATTTTATCCTTTTAGTCAATCTATAGTGTATTAGCTATTAGAAATGCTGATAATTTTACTAATATCCGCAAGATACCGTTAGTGAAACTACTTTTTTTAGGTATTTGCAGACCTTCGTAGGTATACAATGGATAACGTAGTTACTAAAACCATTAAAGACTTGTTTAAAATCACATTCTATCTCCATGTCACCATTGCTACGTTCGAATATCATTTATCAGCTAATCTTGTTTAAATGAAAACGTATCTAGATATGCAACTTTATCTGTTGATAACTAGTTATCTTGCATTTATTCTTCTCTGGCATTTGGCATTTGTAAAGACTAAACTATTTCTGAAATAACGCGATCGTTAATTAATTTTGTTGGAAGCATAATTAACTTCTGTAATCTTATGAAGTTACTGTTTGTTTCATGATCGAATTTAAGTAATAACATTTTAAGCGAATTATTAGAGCGCTGTTATACTATTTTCAAACGTCAAATTATGTCACTCTTACCAATTAAAATTGTTGAATTGGTATTTATTTAACCAAAGAAACGCAAAATTTTAATCTATTCCATAATTAAAGTGTCGTATGTTGAAAATAGCAAACGATCATCGTAGAAACTTGAATTTAGCTACGCGACTTAAAAAAAACCCTAAAAGGAGATTCGAGAATTGTATGAAATCTATTATAGGGGTCGAATACACTTCCTCTAATTCTGAGACCAGGCTAGCTTGTCCTATGGTAAATGTTAAGTAGTTGCAGTTAGAAAATTATCTAGGTCTGGTAATAGTAAATTAATGTATATACATAGTTAACTAGCTGCAAACTATACAAAGAATAGACTAACTTGTCTTTTAATTCCTTGGCTTTTTGTCTTCGTAATTTATTCGCTGCTATGGCATTGAAAACAATATACCATATAGTCCAGATACCAAATATTACTAATGGAGCGTAGCCAATATTTTTAAAGGCCTAAGAAAAACGTTACAGTAGTCAAAGTTATAGAAATTCTGCTCTAACCCATGTTGTTATAAATGATTTACATAAGCTAAGATCGTATTACAAATGATAAATACTGTACCTGAACGGTTTTTTCGTACGTTATTAGAGAAAAGGCAGCAAATCCAATTCCTAAGAAGTAAAAGCTTCGAAAGCAGTGAAAAGCGTTCACACAAAGACGGGTAAAGAATGGTAGTTCACTGGTTTTTTCGGTTTCCAGTAAAATTGCTAAAATTCGCACAGACTGATAAAAAAACAGAAAGTTCACATTTTCTAGTATTTGCTTATTTGTTTCATTAGTTTCTAATAGAACAATTTTTGGACATCTAAAAACCTCGGGTTCATAACAACTCAACTAAAAACAAGTAACAAAATGAGTTCTATCTTAAAGAAACATCCAAAGCACCTCATTTTCCATAAATACATCAGCCAGTTCGATTGTAAAAGCAACGAAATAGCCAATGTAAAGACCATGCCATATAGCTAAAAAGTATAAAAGGGCCAATTGGGATAACATTGTGTTACCGAGAAAACGCAGCCTCTTGTAAATATAGCTGATAAAATTGAAAATATTACGAAGATTAAAGAAAGCGTACAGTAAGATCACATCATCTACATATACTCGCAATGAAGTAGTGTACTGTATTACCTAACGCCCCATCTATTGGTATTGATGTTAAAGCTTTGAATCAAATGCTACAACAATAAACGAGATCCAAAGTTAAGATGCCTTACAATAACCGCAAAAATTAAATTGATTACAGTAGTAAAATTAATGCAACTTACTTTGACAGTATAGGCAGTTTCCAAAATTCTTAAGCGAACGTTAGCCATAGCATTCCATTTAGAATAAAAATTCGTGCCTTTCTCGTTGTAAGAAATACCACTCATCATACAGCTGCTTTCCTATAAAGTATTTATAGGTAAGTTCTACTTAGAAGATTTTGTAACACGCAGTGCTGTGGAAACTGACATATAGTAAATCATCAATATTTCAGTCTTAAAATAACATCTGTCTGAATATGATACAATGAGCAGTTCACAAATACTTACAGCAAGCAACCAAGCGCTCACGTATCTCACAAATTGTGTTCGAACACAAATGTATGGATAAATTAAACGATACCATTCAGGTGAATTCTAAATATTGATTTTAAGAAAATTTTTCTTTACCATTTAGGAACGTACAGTACATTATGACATACCAGAAAGATAGACAATAATGAGCATACCGCGAACTCTGTTGTAAGCATATAATCTGGAGCACCATAACTAGATACAACTGAATATACACCCATGTAAACAAAACCAGTAACAATGCGAATCGTTGCGGGAAGGACACTAAGATTGAATTTGTAAAATAAGGATATAGATGTATTTGAAATATCCGCTAAATTTTTAATAACATATTACTCGGCTCACCTAGAGAAAGGAGACTGTGGCGCATTACGAAGCAAACTTCCAGAAGTAAATTTTAGATATCTACTCATTGAAATCTGCAAATAGTCCATAATGGATCAATTAACTTATTATTAAGAATTTAATAGCCTTCTTAATAGGTAGCAATCTCATACCTGAGGACCAACCAAAAAACCTCCAAAAAAGTACGCATGACCTAGCATCTAATACAATATGAAGCTTTATCAAAATATTGATAGTTACAATGTGGTATGCGTATTCAGTGCAATTAGGTTTATCATATAGGTAAATTAACTTGCACTTATATTCTGTACCTCTAAGAGTGACGGAGTTTCTTTAAGGCATCTCCACTTTTGTTCCTCATTTAACTTTGCCTGATAGGCGAATAAAGTAAAAATGAATAGAAAACTATGAATACTCAGAGCGGTAGCAACAGACAGCATAGAAAGGGATAAAGTAAAATAAGATCCAAACCTCGTCCTGTGCACCATCGTATCGATCGAATACAACAGCTATTGGATTAGCATGCATCAGCGTATAATCAATATTGCGTGTTAATAAAAACAGTGGAAAAGCAAATCTCGATCAATACCCTTATATGTAAGATAAAAGATATCTAGTTGTTACCTATCAATTTTAAGGTTAGAACGCAATGAGCAGTTGTCCAATCGATATCGTAGTCGTCTGTGGCATAGTAATAGTATCCACCTAACAAATAACCCTAACAAAGTAATAAAATAATTATTAATATAAATAATGTAATTCGATCGATAGCAACACAATAATATCTCCTTGTATACAGTAATATAGAAACTGAAATTAAATACAATACTCGTATAGTTTTCAATTCGCATAATTTATTATGACTACTTTACCATATGTATAATGAATGCTAATGCAACTGATAGTGACGTTCCACCAAGAGCCGATAATAATATATAATTGATGATAATATTCGCTAATGAATGAACGAAATCGTTACCTAAAAATTAAGAGAAAGACTATTCAGAACACTTTTTTAACTTCTTTTACTGCCTACAATTATAATTTGTACTGAAAGCTACAAAAATTTAACTTGTTGACAATTGTTGCAAGTATATAATAACGTCAGATCAATAAAAATATAATTAATAGTAGTGACCAATTCACTGAATATTTTTATGATTAATTGAAAATCATATGATCTAAAGTACTCGTATAATTGCAACCATCTGAAACTGATTTTTCTTTAAAATATATTGCTGTCTCATAACTAAGGCAATTGCTAGAATTTGTAATTACTAAGCTTTAATAAATCATTAAATAATAATAAAATACCAAAACAGAAGCGTGCAATGCCAATGCCAACAATCGTGAAGAATATGTGCTAGGAAAAGAAATAAATAGAAGGTAGCATGTTAAATTCATGATCAGTGATATTAACACTTTTAGTAATTCTTGGCATGTTTTATTACACATATAATTATTCATCCATCTCTTTACCGACTAAGCCCTAATTAACTGCAATACAAATTTAAGATTCTATGTTTTCTAGAAAGAATTGATCACGATACCTGAATTGAGGCACTAGTTCTGATAAAAATTAATCTATGAATGAGACCTAAAGGATAACCTGTTTAAGAATAAATGAATAAGAGTCGTATTATTATTGAGTAGATCAGTCAGTATTCTACACTGTCTTGTGGACCTTTAAAATCTTAGAGCTCTATGACTTTAAATTGTGTGCATCATCTGAATGCTGCAATCTTTTTAGTTAATACACCGTAGATGATATAGCATTGATGGATCAAAGCCGATATCGATGCAGCATAGAAGTATCAAGTTTATGTAGCAATGCACCGCTTATGTAATTTAATACATGGGTATAAGTAGAATTGCAGACCATTTTTTATAGCCGGTCCTGTAATTGCTGTTAAGGAATTAATTCATTCGCATCGTACATATAGTGTACACGAGAGCATAGTCCTGTGTAATATCAATTTTTGATTAGAGTAGTGGTCAAAGCATCAATTTATCATCTTTACGTTTCAATCTGTCTTAAGTTTATTTTACTGTATAAATAGTGCATTGCCTACATAGCACAATGGATAGTGTAAACTGAAAACAGCGTAACGATACTGACACGCGAGATATTGTAAAAATACACGGTCAAAGAAATTAAAACAAACATTTAACTTTCAGTTGCTAACATGATCAACGATGTATTATAACTGTTGATCTCTACGGTCCTAGGATTGAAAATTTGAAGAGAAAGACTTACAACAAATCTACTATGGTAAAAGTAGAAGCCGGCTTTAGCAAGCATCTAAGTAACAAGATTGTCAAGGATGAACCATTTAGAATTGATGCTAAAATTTGAATGAAGTACATTCATGCAATACCAATAGTCGTGAAGAACAGCTGATTGGACTATTGCATGGAGAAAATAGGATATAGCTGCCATGTGTAAAGTTTAATTTTTTTTAAATTGCTATTATCTATTTATTGCCTACTGCGATCATTCCTCTACATTGCCATGCAACTCCAAATACTGACTGACATGCCAATACGCACTAGCTGTCTATGAAAAATGGTACGACATGCTTGCAAAGATTGCGCAAAAGACAGCCTATCCTTCTACTGTATTTATTTATCATTCAGCATATTACAACTACCTTTAACAACTTGAAGAATGTACCTACAGGTCTAAAAAAATTGACTTGATAGCTACCTATTTGTATCTATTTCAGGGTCAAAATAGCAAGAATGTGGTCCTTTTTTTCAGAGAATCTTGGAATACTTGTCATTGCAGTAGTTTGTATGGCCACCATGGCAATGGTGACCGTCCTTTTTCAATTGGTTTATACTGTACTGTATGTTATATAGTATAGAATATTACCGGTACTACTGTATCAACTATCAATTGGCTCATTAGCTATGGTTGCGGCTGTTTATGGCTGTAAAATGACTACATCATTTGCTTGAGGAGAAAATAAGGAAGGAAACATATCGATATTTTACGCGCTCATCCATCGGTAATATTGTGAGATTGAATTTTAAAACGTGTCTACTCGATTTCAATCACGGAGAAAACGATAGTAGTCATGTGCTGTCATTGAAAGGGTAAAATAGGCGTCCCATGTTCTATTGGATATCATTGAAAAAGTGGAAAATGGACTTGAAAATTCAATACCTGCGATTAAACAGACTAATAACTTGACACCCAGTAAAGGTAGTCCAGCAGCATCTCCGATCTGGTTCATGAAATCCTCCACCGTAGCCATGTTGGCAATTTCGGTCGTTTCACTGCAGTATGGCACGTCCCACTCAAGTTGACCCGTTAACGTCAGTCAGCACTGAAGCTCAAAAGCACACTTAATTACTGGACACAGTACTTTAATACTTTGATAGCATAGGTGTAGACGAGCTTTGTATAGCTGTTTCGAGCAGTCTACGTGACCACATTGTCTTTTACTATAAACAACCATCAGTCAGTCAGTGGATCGATCGATCGTACGATTCATTCCATATCGCGTCACCGTTTTAGGGTTGAAGGCAGGGCGTCGACATCTTATCAAGCACGCGGAGGCGGGCGAAATTACTAGATGAAAGACACGATTGTTCATTGGCCTGATCCAAGCGATTTTCTAGTTTCTTTTGTTTATCAGGCCAATGAGCAAGCGTGCCTTTTCGTCTTTTAATTTCGCTCTGATTACAGCTAATGTATGCTGTACTTGCACAGTATTGGACAGTACAGTACAGTACGTCCAGTCAGGATAGTCGTGCACAGTATAAAGTACTGTACGTAGACAGTGCAATGTACTGTACGCTGTACTGTACTGTACAGTACGCACAGTACCTGATACCAGAGTTGAAAACAGCCACAGCTCAAATGGGAAAGTGCAAGAACGTTCATATAGTATCCATAGAGAGGCTAAATTTGCTTTGATAGTACAGCATATTTCATACAAATTGATTGCAAATACACCGTATAACACCCATAGCGCATCTATCGACTGTGTATCAAATGATATGTATGATTTTATTGTATTTTTACTCTTCTAAAGAGGTTCAATTTACTTTGATAATGGAATATTTGATGCAAGTCGAAATACAAATATCAAATAATGATAGTAATTATATATGATACGTAATACTCGTATTAATTATAGAATAACATTATGTTATGTATGAGTGCAGTGCACCTCTGGTAGTGATTTTCCGTGACTTAC
>NW_002060948.1:3153890-3177067 GCF_000150275.1 Trichoplax adhaerens
TAAGTACGGTACTGCACAGTGTTCAGTACTGTACAACTACAGTACAGTACTGTACTGTACAGTACAGCAGACAGCACGCCAAGTATCAGGCGAGTGTTCGACTACGTACTGTACTGTACTATACTGTACAGTAACTAGATCGGTAAATGCCTTTCGTGATGGGGTGGATCACAAGTGCGCCGGCGCATACACCTACTGTATCGTTGTCATGGAGCCTACTGTTTATGTTGCTAAGGAGCCAGACATTCAAGATACATGATCCAACTACCATACTCAATCATTATTACTCTACTAAACAAGACTAAAAAAACCTAAAAAGGATATTCGATACTTTCTATTGCGATCATACGTGTAATTTATCCAGAGTAATTTATTGCCCGAAACGACTTCACTTGGTGTTAACATTCGTTCTCGTCTTACCAATTACATTTTAAAACTTTCATCACCATGCAGCGTGTACAAAGTCGACGATCGGAAGTCAGCGAATCTGAAGTTGATGGCTTGGGTACGAGATAATAATAATATTTCACATATAATTTAAACATCAATTCAATTATAAGCATTAGCTGTCACATATACGTGTATGGTGTAGAATAAAAATTAGGATGATAGTTATCGGTCGTGTATAGCTTTCCCGCCCCCCCCCTACTTTTTGGTTTAACGTTTATTACCATGTAGATATGATAAATGATAAAATAGTTTATTGGTATGTGTAGCTCAAATACAAGTTAAAATAGATTGTAAAAATAATTGTTGTTGGACGATCAACCTCCTCTTTCCTTGCCTAATATTAGTAGTTAAGAATATTATACGCTTTTGGAATGTCAAAATTAAAAGTATTAGATTACGTGAAGGATATGCACAGGTACTTATAGATTATTTACATTGAGCAGTTGAACAAGAATTGGCCAAGTTACAACGCCAATATAGGATCATGGAAGGAGATCGTAAAGCCTACAGTGAAGAATCACAAAATTTGATTCGAAAACAGAGGTAACTTAATATTTCCTTCATTCTCTGTTGTGGAATTTGCTATCCACTATATTATTCATCCAATTCATTAGAAGTGATCCAAACTAAGGCAATATTTTGTTATATATACGTCTGCAGAGCTTCTATCCTAGCTCTTCAAAAGGAAAATGAGATGCTAATGAAGGATTTCAAGATCGCTGCTGGCAAACAAAAAGAAGCTGTTGTAAGTATTTTAATACTAGTGATAATCATTATTAGGTTCATTCCAATATATTTTTTACATCAGTAGCAACTTAATCAATACTACCGATGCTCTTTCTGTGATAGGATAATGATTATATCGACAGAATCCGTCAGGAATTAAGCAAAGAAGGTACTGCATACTTGTAGAATATCAAAATTAATCATTACTAATAGAAGACATAAAAATTCTCCTCGATACATATAAAATATTTTGTGTCTCCATTTTCGTTTAGATGAATTCCAAGAGATGATAAAAGAAGAAAAAGATCTTCTCAATCAACTCACGGGCGAGGTATGTACTATCTTAGTTTATCTCAACCTATCAGACCGTAGTAACGTTCATCACTAAGTAGTTATATAAAGCGCTTTCTAACTGTTATTCTACATGTAATAACAAACTATAAACAGGTTAAAGCAGTAGAGAAGCAAATCAACGAGCAAAGAAAAAAAATGGGAGGGTAAGTAACAAAGAAATATAAATCTTTAGTTATAAGATAAATGATATAACTATTATTTAATATTATAATCGCAATTATATCTAAATTTGTCTCATGATATCGCAATGATACGATAGGGCTCATATATTCCAAGAACATACAATGAAAACTCAAAAGCAAACTAGAGTCTTACAGAATCGTTTAGATAAAGCTCTAGTTAAATTCAATTCAACTTTAGCGGATAATGCTAAATTACGTGAAGCAATCGATCATTTGCGCTCTGAGAGGATTATATTTGAAAATATCTACAAAAAACTAGAAAAACAACTCATTGATTATAAGAGAAAGATTGGCGGTGTAATTGAAGAATCCACTCAAGCTTATGATGCTAGGTATAACATTAACCTTCGACAATTACAATATTGTATCAATTTTACAGCAACTGATTAATTTATTGACTACTATCAGAGATGAAGCTCAATCAAAAATGATGGCTTTAAAAGAAAAAAATGAGAAAGACCTCGCCCAATACAATCTGGAATTGAAGGAACTGATGAGAATTATTGACCATGATCGAAAGTTAAAAAATTTCATGGGCGTTAAAGGACAAGAAAGACTAGAAGAAGAAATTCTATCAGCTAGAAAGAAGAAAAAATCTGAAAGCGATAAACCGCAAGAAAAAGGCATAGAGGAAACTGTTGAAGTAAGTATAACCTAAGGCTATCGCCCACGTACAGCCTATTTTATATTTTAAAATTAATTTTTATTACCTGACTCTGAATAGTCTTATGAAGAAGCCTTCGAAAGAATTAAAGAAGCCACCAGCATTCAGGTAAGGTGACATAAAAATGCAAGATGGAATTATTATCTATCAATAAAAATTCTCCAACATAACTCTTAACGAAATTTTACTACATGTCTTACTCGTATTGTAGGACATCGATCTTTTAGTCTCTAGATTTATCGAAGTGGAAGACAAGAACTTTGCTCTATTCAATTATGTCAACGAGTTAAATAATGAAATAGAAACCCTCCAAGAACAAATTACTGGTGTACGTGATGATATCGAAAAATTTAAAGGCCAAGGAATGGAAATGGAAAATCAAAGGAAAGCCATTTTAAAAGAATTAGAGGTCTTAATTAGCTAATGAAATACAAATAACAACCGACAAACTATCACAGCTATTCAAGTCTTGTGATACATTTTACATTTAATATCATACAACAATGAAATATTATTACATTTACTTTAGACTGCATATTCATGGCCAACATTTTATGTTTTATGATCTAATCCTAGGGAAAACTTAATATGGTGACTGAAAAAGCGAATCAATTCGATAAGCAATATCGATCTACTCAAAAGATCTTGGAACAACTAAAATCAGGTTACTAACTGTCACACTTTACAGCTTTTCATACTATTTTTAATTCCCGATTGCTAATTCCTGTTACTGTTATTCTGTATTTCAATAAAAATGCGGTATTTGTTGAAATTTTCAAAAAATTTCGTGTATTCTAATCGCAAATTTTATTATCTATCTATTTATTTCGATATCTAGGCATCACTTCGCTATTCTCTAAGATTAATTGTGATAAGTCTGCCATTAGCGATATGCTAGGCGGTACCATCGGTGTTACGGAAACCAACATGATGCAGGTATTGCCTTAATTCAAACTTGTACTATATATAATGCATGATATGTATTCAATGACATCTCTAAACTAATAATGTAAACATCCTAAATTGAATATATCATTTTTTGGTAATGACAGTACTTAGGTATTGTGGAACAAAGAACAAATGAGCTACTACAAATGCAATCCTTCGTCAGCGTTAGGGTAAATTTTCAAATTTATGAACTTAAAATGGTGCCAAAGTCGCTGGATATAAGATTTGTTATCATAACTCAACAGACATCAATGCTGAGTCATGTAATGTATCTTTGATTGTTTTACATTAATATAGGATAGTGATCGAGTTGATGGTGCCCAAATACCGACACTATTAGGACAAGGACCGCAACAGCCTACTGCAAATATAGTCGTTGTTCCACCCACGACTGGGTAAGTAAACTGATTCATAGTTGAAATAGATTTCGTTTCAGAAATAATAGAAATTCTTAACTATAGTCTTAACCACTACATCTACGTTACTCATACGAACCAAGTTGTATCGAATTAAAATTTTTACTTGCTATTTGATTTACGTCCGATGGCATTAGAAAAACGGTTATTATGTTTGCTTTGACTTGAAAGTTTATTTATTCTTTGTGTTTATTTCTTTGAAAATTTGTTGTAGAGATGACTACGAAAGTGAAGCTTCTACAGAAAGTGACGACGATTCACGCCCTCTAACACAAAATGAACTGAAGGCAAAAATTATGAAAGGGGTAAATAACATAATCCGTTTACTTCAATGATGTACATTTAACTTATCTGCTCCCTTTAACATTTATCAATTACTAACTACTAATTTCATAGTTCAAACAATTAGTTAGTATTTTTTCAAATTTTATATAAGCTAAAATGTTCTTTATAAGAATAACTAGTCATATGACTATTTTCTAGCTGTGATACGGTTGCTCACAAGTACTAAATCAGTTTTTACAGTTATTAATCTTCACATTCAGCTCAATATTTATCATTTCCATAACTAATAGTTGAGATTTAACTTTCTCATCGTTTAACTTTTGTCAATGCAGATTAGCAAACGTGAAGCTCAACCTAAGACAACAGAAGCTCCACCATCACCTACTAAGCCGGTAGATAAAAAGAAAAAATCAATGAAGAAGTCAACTAGTACGATTAAAAAGTAAAATCTGATTCAGTGCAAGCAAGCATTCATTCCAATAAACGAGAACTGCATGGTACGACTTAATTCCAATATAATGCCATGCAACTTCTGTAAATTATTACGAATATGCTTCTTCTATTAATATTTCATGGCGATGCATTCCAAGTTATGATAATGCTTAACGATATTTGAAATGTACCGGTATGATTATTATAAACAGCCGTCATCTACTTAACAATTTATAATCCCTTTTAATGTTGTAATCATTTAATTGAGTATTCAAGACATACGGGTTAATAGCAAGATAAGTTTATTACGCCGTTAAAATAGCCAGTAAAGCTAGCCATTAGGGTCATTTTAATTCATTAATACACTCTTAATAGTAAAATTGACTAAATACCTGTAGAAATAGTATCTTCTGTTAAAGGATTAAAAAAATGACGTAACACCACGTATAGTTTGTATTCATTGGAATATCGCTCATTGTTATGTACAAAAATCAATTCAACTTCAGTATCTTGAAAATATAACTGAAGTGGCAATTGATATAGCTTAGCTGAATGTATATATATATATATTTCCTTTTGTATTGCACCTTGATCAAGAATTTTAACTCGGTAATTGTTAAATTAACTTGATGCTGCATTTCCAATGATTATCTAGCCATTTTACATGATAAAAACCGTTTACATTGCTAAAAATTATGTAGCGATGGGTAAATCTTGCAAAAGTCTCCATTTCGACGCCATCGAAATATTAAATAATTTGCTATTTGAAAAATACCATTCTTTTAACTATCGCCATTTGCGTCTTGCCTAAAAGTGGATATAATGGTATAGAATAAAATCAAATTGTTTTACTTAAACGTAATATTAACTATGTTCAGTAATGAATGTCTTTAAAATATGCTAGTTTAAATATTAATAGGGTTCTAATGAGGAGAATATTTTAAGAGAAATTCATAAACTAGAACATGCCAAGCATGTAGCAATATATCAAACCAACAGATGATATTATAAACAAATTTTTGATATTCTATCGTACAGCGATTATACGTTTCCACATTACAGAAAATGCGTAAAACTGATACATATTTCTGAGAATAATAAAATTAGAATAGCTTGATGGTATACAATATATCGCAATAATAGGGTAATAAGACAAATCTGCAATTGCAACAGCATAAGCATTCCTAACTTCAATATTGATAAGCAGATATAAATTTAAAGTTAGTAATGTTAAACGAAACAGATCCATCATTAAAGAATAATTTTTACTCAGGATCTTATTAATCAGAGTATTTCTTAAAAATCTTAATTTATTGAATCGTAGACCAGTAAGACATTAGTAGGAGTATTCAACCAATGTTCACTTTCATATGTTAATTAATTTAGGGTTAATAAAGTGAATCGTACGACTAATAGCAAAATAAAATATGCGAAATTGGATTATTGTCTCATCAGAATAACTTACTGATTTTTCTTCTCTTCTTGAGCTTTCTTCATCTTTCTTCTAGCCATAATTAACTGTCGCCATTTTGGCATTGCCGACCACTTTGCTTTATCCTCTTCCGTTATAAACTCCTGAAAAAGAATAAATTATATTCCCATGAAATCGTATAATTCTAAATTTGCTAGAACAAGAATTTTAGATATTTGCATTATAATCTTGCTCCTACTTCTTCTGGATTGGCAGATGCTGCTTTCTCTCTCTCTAATGCTTCCAGGGCTTCTTCCATTCTTTTTGCTTTTAACTTTTTAAACCGCAATTCTCGGAGAAATTGTGGTACTGGGTTTCCGTGCGAATCAACGCTCGCAATTTCATCTATACTTACTTCTACTACGATCTTAGGTACATCCTATCAAATAACGAATCGAACAATACCCATGAAAAATAAACATAACATTTGCCATTAAATCCCAATCCATTCAGGATAATTACTATAGACATTTAGCGAAGTTTATAACCAATTTGTAATTGACTAACGCCATAACTTGGTGTAATCATAAAGTACTATAATGTATATATACATCATATTACTATATACTGTAATAGTAAAACGATCACTTTTACTTACATTTTCTGAATTATTGTCAGGTTTTGAAAATGGTTGTTCTACAATAGAAATATTCGTATTATTAGTACAACGGATACAAGAGTATATTCTAAATTTGAAATAGTCTGATATAAATTCATGATCAAATCCGCAGGACTTTCGAAAGTTTTACTGTATAAGCTGTAAATTATGAATAATCGACAACCATCTTAAACAGCTGCCATTAACAACTGCCTACACTTAATTGAAATATTTTTAAATTAAATACCAGAAGATATTATAAACTTAAAATATTGCACGTACGCTCTATAGGTACATATAAATGACCCACATTAGTTAATCAAAATTATTGTCGAGTTAATTAATCATGCTAAATTAAGCTAGTAGAGAACGCAGTATCTTAAGTTATGCTCGTATCAAGTATTAGCGCATCATTTTAATCTTAAATGTTGCTTAAGTGTTCTAAGCAAGTATAGAATGGATTTTGCTGCTTAGTTCTATCGGTTGCCATCTAATAATTAAAGTCAGTTAAGCGAAAAGAGAACGCAGCAACTTAAAGAATTTTAATATTATATATTCAAGTTCTATTGCTGGCCTAAATGCATATCATAAAATGGTGCTCCAGTAGAGAGTCTATGATTTTGGTTCATAATAATAATGCTTAGCCGATTAATGACAAAATCAATTAAGATGACTAAGATCGTAAGCCTTAAAATATTCTCGTATTAAATACTATTTCATTTTTTCGAGACTAAAATATTGCTAATAAACTGTATATGCGTGCAAAATTAATCCCATTGTTTTAATTAAAATTACTAAATAGAGAATGTAGTAACTTAAAAAATTACCATATTAAATACATCATTTTATTGCTGATCTAAATACGTATTATAAATGGGGCGCTAATAGAGAATCGATGATTTTGATTTATAATAATGCTTTACTGTTCGTTAAATGACAAAATCAGTTAAGATAACTAAGAACGTAAAACCCAAAATATTCCCTTGTTAAATACTTATAGTCTATTTCCGACCTAGCTCCATATTATAAATGGTTTACTAGTAGAGAATCAATACTTTTGGTTTATGATAATGGTTAGCCATTACATAATAAAATCATTCAAAATCACTAAGAACATAAAACCTTAAAACACTCTCGTCTAATATTGCTTATAGATACTATACATACAAAATTAATTATGTTGTCTTAATTGAAACTATCATAGAGACAAACCTTTTGAAGGATCATTCCCTGCAGTTTTCTCGTTTTGTGCTGAAGAACTCAGATTAGAAGCAACTATTGATTCTTTTCTTTTACCGTTAGTTACAGCAAAATTTTGAGCTTGCTGATGTGTTGTATTATCATGAGAATTTACAGCTGCTGAATTCTTGAGCTCATTGCTACCATGAGACTCGCTTAATCGATCATTATAGCCGTTGGCAGCTTGTTGGCTACCACGATTGCTATCTTTTTCAGAGAAAACTTCATCTTCTGATTCAGTTTGGATATCAGTACCTTGATCATTAGCTAAATTGATATTAATTTCTATCCCATTTCGATTTCTATCGCTGTATTTTCTATCATGATTTTTATTATAATAATCATTATCGCTTAAATGAGAGCTAAGCTTTCTTTCTTTAATTTCCGGCATATCCTTAGCAATCGATGAGCTAATTTTCCGAGCAGCGTTGTCTTTACCGTTAGATAGCGTTCGATCTTGTTGCTGATTTGAATTAGTATCGTCCATTTTTTGATATTCACTTGAGCTTAAACGCATTCGTCGAAAATCATCAACCGATAACCGTCGATTCCCATTCGTGTTATCACTGATTGAGTCAATTTTCGAAGACTTTCTCTCTGAATCGGTTCGTCGACTTGTATTATTATCATCATTGATTGATTTGGTTTTAGAAGACTTTCTCTCTGAATCAGTTCGTCGATTTGTATTATTGTCATCATTGATTGAATTAGCTTTAGAAGACTTTCTTTCTAAATCGGTTCGTCGACCTGAATTATTGTTATCATTACTCGACACTCTAGTTTTAGAGGACTTACTTTCTGACTTTTTTCTACCGTTGACTTTATTCTAGTTGCCCCCATCGTAAATGAAAAGTTCAAGAAAAGAAAAAGAAAATGACCGTAGAAAAATACAATTAAGGGAAAATGGTACTGCTAAAATAATGCTGAACAAAGTTGATCATTGCTGTCTCGCAAATTAAAATAATTCACAACCTGTTTTAAAGTACTTCTTGTTAAGATATTGCAGCACTCATAATGATGATTATTTTCAGCAATTTCTATCGCATTTAGACCATCCATATCGCGATAATCTAACATCGCAGAGAAGTTTTCCAGTAACAATTGAAGACACTATCAGTAAAATAAAAAATCCTTCATTAAAAAGAGGCTAACTTACTCAAATCAATAATTGATATACAATCAATTGGCTAGATAGAATACAAAGTTTCATAAATCTTGTAGGGATGGTCTATATAGCGTAAGATTATAGTTCTCATATTGTAAGAAACTACTTCAAAATGGTACTAATGTCAAGATTCAAAACTAATGTTAATCATTAAAGGTTATACGCACTTTTCGATGTCCATGATGAGCAGCATCATGAATTGGTGTGTTGCCAAAATCATCTGGCTTACACAGAATACCAATGTCTATTAAATATTCTACTATTTCTATTTCTCCTATAGCAGAAATATAAATTTTGGATCCCGCGATTAGTTTATATCATTAATAGAAGAATAAACAATGTTGTAAATTCTAAGCGATATTTGTATAATTTAGATTCTAACTGCAAGAGATATTAAACTTAGTCAAAATTTTAGATTAACTAACCCACAGAGGTTGCATAATGTAAATAGTTGCCACCATTGTTGTCATCTTGGTTGGCCAAGAAAGATTCCGGATGTAATTGATACTGGTAAAGATGTCGCGAAGAAGAAAGAGAATGAAAAAATTGTAAGCAGACAAGAAATCTAGGCCCATAAGTTAAAGAAATTAATTCTTACTTTTCAGTATTCAAAATTGAAGATTGTAAGTTACGTGAGATTAGAACGATTGAAGTACTTACCAGCCATTTAATACAACCAAGATGGCCATTTTGAGCTGCATAATGCCCCGGTGTAATACCTTGGTTACATTTATGTTGACGATAATCTATCTGAATTCCTTGTGTTAATTGCTGTAGGCATGTTAAATTGCCACCATGAGCTGCTAAATGGACTGGTGTTATTCCTTCTGTCGTTCTCCATTTTGCACAACTAAAAATTAGTATTGATTATTTAGATTGTGGAAGAATGACTAACTAACTACTACACGGTGTAAGATCTCAATATGGACTTTGTCTTACAAATAGCATTAAATATCCGATAATTCGAAAAATGAAATAACAGGAAAAAGATAACTTAATCAATATCTAAAACCATGGTTATATAGACGGAATTAGATTTCTAGCCTTGATGGTGCAATATCTAAAGTAAAAGCGTTTACTTCTATCTTATTTATCAACTTAATCCCGATCAATATCTGAAACGATGGTTAAGACGGAAGTAGAAGTCTAGCTTTGATGATACAAGATTCTTAACTTTCGTTTAATCTGATTTATCAATCATGATAAAAGTTCATGATGGTTATTCTCAATCTTAAAACAGTGTATTCTGGTAGAATTGCTGATTTCGACTAGTGATACAACATGGTATCAGAAAATAAATGATAGTGTTTATTAATAGGAATATGAACTTCTACTCTACCGGGCTAAATTTATCCGTCATGAATATCTAAAATTTTGATGACGACGTTTACAAGTAGAGTTGGTAATTTCTTATCAGGATATACGCCGTTGCAAATATAGGATATAATGATGTACTCGTACTGTATACTGTATAAGCGTATATAGGATCATCGATTAGCTGCGATATCATAGGTTTCTGACAACTACTAAAGCAAGCATAAGGAACTAATTCCATTATTGCAAGCTTAAATTTACAGATTTAACCATCTCAGGAGTACATTTTCTAGAAATTTGTCGTCTAGCTTATGTTGAAATTTTAGGGTATTAAAAATCGCATAGTTAAAATAAAATAAAATAATATCCGTCCTAACAGGTTTTAATCCAATAAAATTGGATCAATAATGTCCAATTAAATCGCAAACTCTTCCATTCTTTCATTACATCAATCTTAACTTTGCAATCAGATTAAGTGAAGATCACTAAAGATACAACTAGATGAAAAAATCTTTTGATTGGATAACTTGTCATAATTGACATAAATGAGTTAAATTTCATACATAGTTGGATTATTGCTTTTTATAAGACCCGTCAACGAAAGAAAATCAATACAATCAGCAAGAAAATTATGCCTTGGATCGGATTTAGTTATCGTATTTTTGGAAACAGATAAGGCAATGAAAAATAAAGATTAATTCAATCTATAGTAAATAAAGTATTTATACGAATCCTTTGTAGATACTGATCAATAAAGTGTTATAATTAGTCTACTAAGAACTTCCGACAAATGTGACAATTATTATGCATTATGACCAGCAGAAAATTGTCCAAATTCTACCGTAGGTAATATTAAAGAAAGAGCGCTTTAGGTTTTTCTTGCTTATGCTATCGCCCAATGACAGCATAATCATTCTGTCGGGTACTATCAAAGTAAATTGCTTACAAGAAAGTTCAGTGTCATAGAAGCAATAAACATTTTCGCAATATTGACAAGTTATCCCAAATGATTCAAGTGCTATTTAATCTTAAATTAAGTACTGGTATATTGCGTTTAACTTTTTTTTCCTACCTTGGCATCTCTCGTGTTAAGTATTCAACGCAGTCTAAACTACCATGAAGAGCCGCTAGATGGAGCGGAGTAATTCCATCGATAGTCACAACAGCGTAGGAACAGCCTAATTCTTCCACTAAATATTTCAGTATTTCAATATGATTAAATCTAAATTGAGAGTTTACAGACAAGAGAAAGAAAAACAACTTTGATGAATATTGATTTAATCTTATTAGTCATAACATTGAAATGGAGACAATATGAAGTACTAAAAAGAGGCAAACCTAGCTGCAAGATGTGTACAAGTATAACCGTAGTCATCAAACGTAGATCGTAAACGAAAATCTTGTTGCATTAACCATTTTAGACAAGTTAATTGACCACTCGCAGTAGCATCATGGGCTGGAGTTGCGCCTGTTTTACTTTTTAAACTTAGATCCACATTACACTCTTGAACAAACCATTTTAAACAGTCTAGCTGGCCGGCACGGCTAGCATGATGAACCAGACTGGCGCCATAGTCGTCCATAAAACGCAAGACATCGACCTTATTGGATTTTAAAACCCCTAATCTACCTTGACTCGTGGCCGCAATTAACATCCGATTATCAGATGCCATGATGATGGAAAAACAGATTTAATTCGTCCTTATGTTAATGATGCAATGGATAGGTCCTCAGTCAATTACAGTACTAAAATATCAGAAGATAGACATCTATCTTGATAAATGTCCTTAGCTCAACTTTTAAATCCAAACTGCAGTACTGTAAAATACAAATAATGACAATTACTCGAATACTCTAACTATGACACTACAGTACTATTAACAGTAATAGTGAACAATTCTACAGTATACACAATTGATGAAAAATTGTAACATTCAAGAAGAAGAAGAAATGTCCACACCCTCTATTGTTATGATAACTTTTAATAATGACAATTGTGCAAGCCTATAGATCATAAAATGTTTCAATTACTAAAATAAATGAACTGAATAAAATTACAATAATAATTATATATACAATTAGTACAAATGGTTAAAGTAAAAAAATATTGATACATTAACATATGCAGAAAGTTAGTTCAAGAATTGATATCAACATCAACTGGGCCATCCAGTATAAAGAGAGTTACTATTCTTTATCGAAGCGGATCGATTTGATTTTATAAAATAGAAAACATCTACAAAACAATCTTAATCGAGTGCAATAACTAAAATTTGATGATATTCGAGGTAATAAAAATTAAATGTAGAACATGACATATACATATAGTAGAACTTTACATAAAAATGTTCTAGGTATGATTACATTAAAACAACAGTTAACCGAACGTGATAGAGATCAAAAATGATGATTGCACAATATCATTTTAGCTCAATATATTATTACATATAGATTCCATTACAGTGATTTCTACTACTTTGATTATCGATTTCGACGGAATACTTTTATAAAAAAATGCACTTTACACTTCATATACATATATATATATAAATAATATGTAAGGCCATGAAAACGTTATAGACAACTGTTATATCATGTATTTTTAATACGGTTAAAAACACTTCTAATTAAATTGATTATTAATAAACAGTTATAATTTACCGGTAGGAACTGCTTGTCATAGGATTATCAACTTTAGGTTATAAATGTGTAATACAAAATATATATTTATAAATTTCATCTATAAATAATTTATCATAATGTAAATGGATATTTGATACATTTTATATTATGCTGTATTTTGATATTAACAATCAAGCAAATAGGATTACATGATAAATACAGAAAATGAATGTGAGAACCATTACACCATCAATATTAAACTGTCTTATAAACAGTAAGGTATTACAAATTAAATTCTACTTTTGCTATCAAGATAACTTGTTACAATCGTTATACCTTTGTGCCAACGAATCATCCAGGTAGTACTATATTATCAATATTTTCTATACATATCGATCGATATAACCTCGTACTGTAGTTACTAATACTACCAGCGATTAGGACCATACCATAGTATACCATGCCAGCCTACAGCATCGATGCCGTATGCATATGAATTGTAAAGGAACTTTTTCGGTTCCAGATTGCTATGTTCACAGTACTTTGACGTGAATAAATGTATTATTAACGTAACATCACGATCTATTCACTGCTGCTCTCCAATTTGATTAACAGGGCGGATAGAATCATATTTCGTGGTGAATGTTTAAAAGTTAACATGGAACACTGATCGCCTGTTCCTTCGATGTCAGCTATAGTAGTCGCGTCAGGCTTGATATAAACTTCAAAGGCAACAGAGACTAAACCAAATACTTCGTGCCTGCAACGATATAATTATCAACTTTATAATTATTGGAATAAATTATCTTGCAGAATTTTTATCCAAATATAAATTTCGTAAAGATTAACTACTAATTCTGTTACAACGTCTATTACCTAAACTGTGATATTTCAACATGTTCTTGAATGTGACAAATATTAGTTGATACAGAAATATCCCTGTCATAATCATCTTCATTGCCTGTAGAGCAAAAGATAATAATAACTACATCAGCTCAAATTATTCTGTTTGGATCATTCCTTTTTTCTAAAATAGTGTACAGTATAACGTTCTTGTACTAGATAATTCAAAATGGTAATCTCACCAGTCGCCAGTATTCTGTTATCTAAAATTTGTCTAACATTCCCTACAGTAGATGGATAATATCCAATGTACCATTCATTAAGATTTACGTTATCTATTAGCTTGGGTGGCAACCTAAAAATGGTCGAAGTCGAATAATTATATGTTGCTATAAAATTTAAACAAATTTTTTCCCTTTTCCTCACAATATTATAAAAATTTATATACTGTGTACAGTAATTGCATGGCTAACCTTAGGGTGAATCTGCACCAACATTTCGGGGGGTATGTCTTTAGGGGAGGGTTGCCCCGATAAAAATATTTACAAGTTGAGTTTCGCTTATCGCAACATGATATACAAAAACAGTTAATGCTATCGTCACTATCGACAAAGTATGCTTGTGGCAAACCAAGAGAACTTCGAAATTTGCAAATCGTATCCATATAATCACACGAATGTCTTTCTTTAACAACGTTGTCATCTAAACCAGCAAGTAAAATAAAGATAGTACAAGAAGTGAGAGAGGATTTTAAAATTATTGAAATTACAGAATATTTATTTAATTTTGTGATGCTTTACTTATAGTTTCTACTAAATCATTCTGGCCAACATCATTTAAAGGCTTAGAATTGAAATTATCGGGTAATATTGTAACTTGCTTGCATTTCCCGTAAAGATCCACTAATGCATACCTACGTAATCAGGATGTAAAATACTTATAAATTTATAACTTATCTAATACGGAATAGAATTAATCTATTAATCATGTTAATGAATGCATAGATAGGAAGACCACCGTTTTTATACTGTTCATACCACTAACCGAATAGGCGGCATATTTTCTGCTGCAACACCCTGATCAACGCCGTTGATATAAAGATGGAGGCAATGCTGCTCATCACATATTATGCCAATAACATCAGTTACAGTGTACTCCTTAAGATCTGTACAGTAATGGTCCACAGTCCGGACAGAGTTACGATAAACCGAACAATCACTGATAACCCATGTTGCTAATTTTACGTTAACAGCCGTAGAAATATTATCAAATTGCTTAGGAGATAAACCCGTAACACCAATAGCTATGGCTCCAGACCAATGCTCATCAATGGTATCTATTTTTACCTAATTTAAACACATTGTAATAAAGAACTTTAATCAAATTAAGTAATACGCAACGAATCTGATAGCTACATGTATCTACGTAGAGAATTTCGTAGTAAAAACAGTGCGTTAATTACTTGAAATAATTTATTATCGAGTAAAGGATCTTGACTGACAACAACAGCATGATCGTAGCCACGACATCTTTCTGCCGTCTGCCCATCATTCTTGATAATAATGTTTTTCGCACAGTCATAATAAAACGTCATTCCACTAATAAAATATGAAAACCTTGATGTAAGTATTTCCTACGTAGTATAATTCACTCTATTTCAGTTTAAAATAAGCGTACCTCTTGTGTCTGTCTGTAGTAATTAAAGATGAGTTTGAACTGTCACTGTCACTAAAATTTCCAGCGTAAGATTCATCAGCTTCATATATGATTTGACTATCTCCGTTCTCCTAGTGAGATATTGCTTATTAGGCATCTTATAGAGTAATAAATGGACCAGATACAAGAAAATGGACAAATAATCTTATCGGTTCCGACTTACACTTTGACCTTCAGAACCGTCAGCAGTTGCGACCGAATGATTTGATGGTGTCATTGAAATCAGGTCATGAGCTAATTCACGAGCTATTTCATCCACAGCGGCTACAATATATTCAATAGATATAATTTTAAATATATACTGATTAAATCTTGGTACTGATTGGCATGACGATACTGTTATTTGATCAAAATAATGTAGCAAAGTACTGTAAATATTAATATCAATCCATATTAATCCTTCATAGTTAAATGTTATGTTGCTATTACCCAATAACTTACCTTCAATATACGAAGACAAGCGGGATTCTGTTCTTAAGGCATCTGCTTGACTAGCGTTACTGCTAACAATAGAAATAGTTTTCGCTTTCCCATATAAATCAACCACAGCAAAGACATTTGCGCATGCTGTTGAAGCCGTTATACCCATATCTGTTCCATTCAGGAAAAAATGTAAAGACAAATTCCGCTTTCTCATGACACCTAGACGATCTCCAAGCTAATGAAGTTCGAATATATATGAGCAGTTATAAATATATTCAAGATATTACTAATTTTATATTAAAACGTAAGATGCACGTTCATAACAATTAAACAGTAATCTGCTTACATTAAGACGATCCAACGACGGAATATATCTTTCTTCTACAAGCTTTCCATTACTGATAATGCCTTTCGCAGTAATCATCCATGTATCATTCTGAAGCTCCGTAGCAGAAGGTGGTAAAGTCGACAAAGATGGAATGCAGGATGTTACACCAATTTCGATCGACCCCGACCATTGAGATGCAATCTCGTCAATTCTTATCTAAATAAATATTATAATAAAATGATACAGGAACACAATTAATATGATAATAACTAATTAGAGCAAGCACGAGGTAGCTAAAGTTGACAGTAAAAATTTAGACTTATACCTCAAACATTTCATCATTTTCCAATTTTGATTTACTAAACAATATACCATGGTTGAAACTACGAGATCGAACTGCGGAACAGTCTTGATTGAATAACGTAATATTTTTACCAAATAATTCTCTGAAAGAATGCTTGATTGAGTTATTGGATGAATCTATAGGCATAAAATTAAATACTAGTCAAAATATATCAGAAACGTAGCACGTTACGGTTATATATATGTAAATTCTATCATAGGCATACTGTAGTATAATAAGTACTGACCACGGTAGTTTGCCGATGCTTCTTCTCTATCAGATATTATATTTTGATTATGATCATTGCCAACATTACATTGAGTAGAAGGTCTTGTATCCCCATTAGTACAAACAATACTATTATTGCATATCGATACTTGAGCACATTGACCGTATAAATCTATAACTCCATAAACGCCTATATATAGAATCAAGATAAAAACAATAACGTTAGGGAATACAGAAAAAATAATAGATATTTAGCATGAGGTCAAGCAATGCTTGCCTTCAGGCACTGAAGATGCAGCAATTCCTTTATCTTCACCATCCAAGTAAAAGTGGAGTGTCCCATCAGAAAAACGAACAACCCCTACGATACTACCTATCTTAACCTTGTCCAAGTCACAAGGGTAATCGCTAGAAATAGTGGAGCCATTCTGCATAACTGATGCACCAGACAACATCCATGTCGAATAATCGACATCGGTCATTGTATCAGGAAATTTTAATTCTGTAGGTTTGACCAGCGTAGCTCCTATTTAAATAAAGAATCGACAAAATTTTTGAGCCAGCAAATTATTTAGATGACATAATTAATCAGTTAACTTTTCATACCAATTTCAATTGAACCGGACCATCGATCAATCATTTTTTCTATGGCTACTTCGAATAGTTCATTATTACGTAATGGGCGATCAGTTAAAACTACAGCATTATTAAATTCATTAAGCGCATATGGGCGACTAGCTGTTAATCCATCGCCAGATATCACCACATTATAGCCATGTAAGTTATGAAAATTTATCTTATTGATTGAAGACTGCCTATCTAGTGTTTGATGTATTACACTTAATCTTGCAGTACCTGGAGCGATATCACTATTCTCATCATCATTATCACTATCTGTACAAGTACTGCTGCTGTTGCTACTATTCAATTCCGAATCGTCATCGCTCGTACTACCAGTCATGTAGCTAGAGTTTGCACTCAAATTTGAACGTGATAAGCTTGAATCTCGACTAACGCTAAAAGCATCGTCGTAGTTTCTGCAATTAATAACACCGGAACGTCTCTGCCTGATAGATTCACTCTTAGTAAGCGTTCGTTCTCGCAAAGGTACATCATCTACACTATCTATAATTATTCCATTAGGCAAGTATCAAAAAACAATATGAAATCAATAATAGTTATATTTCTATGTTTATTCAATAAAATTTGTTATAATTCATTGTTGGTTTCAACGGATATTCAAATATGATTTTTAAACTTACCAACTATAGTTACGGAAATTATACGTCCGGAAAGATTTATCAAAGGGTATACTGTCTGAGGGATATTTTCCGAGGCTACGCCTAGGTCGTGTCCATTGATATAAAAATGAAGTGTAGAATCTTCTAATATAGCCATTCCAATAACGTCTCCAACCTATGCATAAACGTTACTTTATTAGTTTAAGCGTTAATAATTAGGCCAACAGTTGTATTACGTATCGCTTATACTGTATCATGATTTTAACACAAAGGCCCTTACTCCTTTCATAACCACTATACTGCTATCTATCTTAGAGCAATCAAAAAGTTAATATAACACAGAACCAATCAAGTATTTTCTTGTTTATTTCTTACACTAAGACAATCCATATCAATATGGCCATAATTGGTCATAACAGTCTGGCAATTATAAGTTATGTTACTTTCGGAAAAAACCCAACAAAACTTGAGACTTTTTAGTGACGTTGGTAGCTTTTCTATCGCTGGAGGAGTGGCAATTAAACCCAATTCAATCGATCCCGACCAGCAAATGTCAATCTCGTTTAATCTGACTTGAAATATCTCATTGATCATAATTGGTCTACTACCAATCGTGCAAACACTATTGGTTATCTTTGCAGACCTAAGTTGATAATACGAATAAATATCATATGTGAGGTTAATTAACATTGGCTATATTTGTAATATGATGACTCTATGTAAGTTCTATTGCATTAATAAAGCATATTCCAAACGACACTCTTATTAATGGCGCATAGATATTGCATGTCTCTGATGGCATAAAACCGATCTAAACTCTTTTAATCTCATCTCTTAAGGCCTAGACCCTAGAGTGCTCCAACAATGTTATAACTATTGTCATTTCAATTGATATCTACTTAGTGGTACTGGTCAATATTGATAAGGCGTTGTGATAAGTAATTACTAAATTACAACAAATTGTAGCTAATTGATGGCAATGTCACTACTCTAATATCAGTGACAGTGGTGTTGAACAATACTTTAATTTATTGTGATGGAAATATTGTACAGTAAGGTATCATTTAACGGATTCAACCTCTTAGCAATGTTGGTAAAGTATAGTTAACGAAGGTAATAGTAAAATAATGAGACTTTTTCAATGTATCACTACCATTTTTTTGTATACTGAAAGCTTGAAGTTATATCAAAATCATCCAAGAGTATTTACGTACTGCCATACAAGATCGGTAGTAATGTCTGCAAGTAATTTATAATATTGAGGTAAGCATATTCTTCTTAATATAGATATTATATTAATTACGTATAGTTATGTCGGATAGGAGTTGATATAATGTAGTGAAATATTGTATTACTTGCAACGTGTAGCTGTTCGGCAATCTATTGATACAATTACTTGAGGGCTGCATTGAGACTGGAATATCAAATCTTCATTGTCTCGGCTATCATAATATTCTTGTCCTGCTAGAGGAAGTCAAAAGTACTTTAAAAAAGGTGATAAAATCTCCAATATCCATTATTGTAGAGTCACTTATTCAATCAACTTCATTAAAGCTCATTCTATTATTCAATAGTTAGTAATGAATCAAAATATTATAATATCTATCTACATTACTACCGTAGTTTTCTTTTACCCTTAATCTACTGTTTGATTCATGAATCGTCCAAGAATATATTTTATTTGTGTTATATAGTAATTGATCCTACATAGATGACACAACTACTATCTAAAGAGTACCAGTAATGGTCCTATCTTGTTGTATCTCCGATACTATTGACTTCTATGATCCTATTTTGAAGGGCAATTGACTGTAATTACTATTATTAATAATATCTATCATTGCTATATTCAGCACGGATAGTTGGATATTCTACCTACTAGGTGATTGTATCTGTATAACAAAAGTAAAAGATGGCTATTTTTATGTAATGAACAGTAAATAAAGTGCAAAAGATCCATAATAATATGGTACTGCGATCGATTAGGATAGCTATTGCTGAGATTAATCGAATAGAGTAAATTCGAAAAAAATGAATCTTTCAATTTACTAGGTTATCTTTTAAGTATTTTAGACTTACTTGTTGTCATGGTAGGCAGTGCTATGGCATTATTGGATAGCTCTTGTGGAACGTAGCTTAGTTGATTCTCGTCTTGGCTAGATAACTTTTATCATACGATGAGAATACAACATTAACAAGACAGTGACCAAAGCCGACAGTAAAATGATGTCTTAAGATGGTATTTTTAGCCCCTATCTTGAACAGGAAGCTATGTGCGAAATTTAATTTTATGATAATGGAACAACCAACCTGTGTCTGTGGTCTATTGACTTTGTTTACGTCACCAGGAGTAGGAATTAATGGAGATTCTCCTATCATCATTGCAACAATAAATTAGCACTCCATTGAAAAATAACAATTTTCTGATAGCCCTCATTCAATCAATCAAGATGAAATTCAAGAATGGTATAAAATGATTGAAAAAGTTGACACATGAAGGAATGATGGATGATTTTTAGATAGGATAGACAAACTAGATGGAATGAATAGGTTGTACGGTAACAAGACTGATGAGATACAGTTGATTGCCTTGTTTAAATAAGAATTGTAATTGATTGTTACAAGCAAGACCGATGCCACTAGTCAGAGTGTTCTCGATACAGTAGCTTACCTATTGGATGATCGATAATCGTTACTTGAGCACAACGACCATAGACATCGACAACAGCGTAGATATTTGCTGGTACATTGGTAGC
Source organism: Trichoplax adhaerens (assembly GCF_000150275.1). Taxonomy (NCBI): domain Eukaryota; kingdom Metazoa; phylum Placozoa; class Uniplacotomia; order Trichoplacea; family Trichoplacidae; genus Trichoplax; species Trichoplax adhaerens. The sequence continues at coordinate 3,174,635 of NW_002060948.1, forward strand.
AGCAACACCTTGATCGACACCATTCACGTAGAAGTGTAAATCGCCATAAGTAACATCCGCTTTGGATGAACAAGACGGATCAGATGACGATGATGATGACGACGTGGACAAGTCATTCTCTTGTGTTGTAATCCAACGAATACCGACACTATCGCCTTCATTTAAACTATTTAAATCTGTACCATAACTATCGATACAAACAATCTCATTTTTAAAGATGGAATTCTCATAATAAATCCATGCATCATTGGTAAATCCGACTGCACTCGTTGGAAGATTGATTTCATCGGAGAAATTGCATACTACACCAATGGCTAAAGAACCAGACCATAAATTAATCTTGCGATCAATATGGACTTGAAAGAGTTGGCCATCACTAATACATCGATCTGTAATCACTAAGCCATTATTAAATTCTGATTCCGCTTTATTGCGTCGAGCTGTTTTACTATTACAAGATAATTGTATTAAACAGCCATGATGATTGGCAAAAGTCGCCATTGTTGAAGTCATTTGTAAATAGATAAATTGAATCTCATGGGCAAGTCCACGACCGAGTGAATACTGACTGAATAGAGAGGTCAGCTCTCCTGAACGGTACTGAACGGTACTGTACGGTACTGTACGGTACTGTACGGTACTGTACGGTATCAAGCTCTAGGCTTCACTCCAGTGGTGTCAAGTCAGTAGTGCTTCGAAGTACAGTACACCACGGTCGTCACGACGTCAGCAAGCTCTACTGTAGGCTTCACTCCAGTGGTGTCAAGTCAGTAGTGTTTCGAAGTACAGTACACCACGGTCGTCACGACGTCAGCAAGCTCTACCGTAGGCTTCACTCCAGTGGTGTCAAGTCAGTAATGTTTCGAAGTATAGTACACCACGGTCGTAGCGACGTCAGCAAGCTCTACGCTTCACTCCGGTGGTGTCAAATCAGTAGTATTTCGATTATAGATCATCACGGTTTGAACCGAACTCAGGTCTAGTTTCGAAGTATAGTACCGTACACCACGGTCGTAGCGACGTCAGCAAGCTCTACTGTCATGTAGGCTTCACTCCAGTGGTGTCAAGTCAGTAATGTTTGGAAGTACAGTATACCACGGTCGAAGCGACGTCAGCAAGCTCTACGCTTCACTCCAGTGGTGTCAAGTCAGTACAGTAGTGTTTCGATTATAGATCATCACGGTTTGAACCGAACCGAACCGAACTCAGGTCTAGTTTCGAAGTACAGTACACCACGGTCGTAGCGGCGTCAGAAAGCTCTACGCTTCACTCCAGTGGTGTCAAGTCAGTAGTGTTTCCAAGTACACAATAAGCAGTTAACATGGATATTTTTCCTGTTAAACACTGTTGAAAGAAATTTTATAGTACTACAGTAGACTGTGCTGTACACTATACAGAACAAGTGTGACTTCTGACATTCAGCTTAGCCAATGATTTTTACCATAAAGAAGGAAGGAAAAGGAAAACTTTCGAATTTGCCTTACACTGTGTATTGTACTGTATCGTACAGTACTGCACGCTATACAGTATTGTACCAGAGCGTACAGACCGGGGACTTCCAAGAATAAAGTACCGAGAGTAAGAGTACTAAGTACTGTGGTGCAGTACTTACTGTACACTGTACACTGTACACTATACGAGATAGTATGATAGCAACCGGTATTATGGCTACACATCATGCATAAAATAGTGACATCATTTTTCAAAACATTCCATACTCAGTCAGTGATTTCTCATAAGAAAATGAACTTCCAAATGTAATGTTATTGATTGATGAAATAATTTTGCGAGAGAAACTTTCTTTATCCAGGACCTACTGCAGTGTGTATTCTTGTAAGAAGTCCTCCGACTGTACACAATAACAAAATCTGTCTGAAATTTTTTTTTACCGCCTCAGGTAGTGATTGGTGATGAATTAATTGACTAATTAAATTTGTGTATGACAGTATAGTTGTTTCAATTTTAAGCAATAAAAATAAATAAATACAAGAACAGACTGTGTGATTTAAGGCATTCTGAACATATTGACCACATTTTTTAGTTTACAGGTCACGTACAAGATCTGACATGGTGCGCTAGTACACAACATGGAGCCTATGATCAAGGGGGAAAACCTCATAAGGTCTCGAGTGTACACTTGCACCGTCAGACCATTCAATCTATTAAGTTGACAGAGTTGTATTAACCGTAAAGAAATGAAAATGTTGTACTCCTGTGTGTACACTAAGCAAAGTAGGTTGTGTGGTATTAGTAAAACGTTGAATGTTTTCATCAGACTTTGTCTAATTTATGTACACTGTTGTGCAGAAAAACAGTAGCAAAACAATTCTACAACTCTTTATCTTTCAAGTACGTCAGTTAAATGAGCACATTATCGTAAGCCGTGAGTAAAGCGACGGGAGTTTGCACTAGTATAGTCTATTCAAACGGATG
>NW_002060948.1:3177265-3297732 GCF_000150275.1 Trichoplax adhaerens
GTGGGGGGGGGGGGGACTTTAATATAGAAAATAAACGAGATGTACTGTAAATTAATAGTTACTTGTTTCCGTAAAAGAGCAGTGAATCAATCTTGTTGTAGGAGTTAACTAGCACTAAAATAATAAATTCAAAATTTTTGCATACTGCATGCAATAGGACATCCATAAAATACTCCATCATTTCTGTAGTGACTACATCTGCTGGAAGTCGTAAGCTTAATTTGAACTTGAAATTACAAGTAATACAATATTCAACATAGAACGGGATAAATAGATTACAGGAAATACCTTAATACTGTACAGTGTGACTAAACTCTAGATAACATTGCACATATTACGTGAATACTTTGATGTTAAAGAACACATGTCGGTCGCTTCCTCTGGCACATACTAGGCCTTCCGAATATAGTATTGTCAGTATTGCGCTCACCATTATATTGCGATATATAATATTTACATCACCGAATAAGATGTGCAGGTCTTGTTGTCTTACTGATCCTCTAAACAGCGTCTATAATAAAATTGTTTACCCATTATCCCTGCCGGAATACGGTTTCTGCCAGTGTCTTGAAGATATAACTCAATCTTATGACAATGTAGGAACAACATAACTTTATTTCTTATGCTTACAAATACCTTAATACGCGTATAGCATAATCTTAACTGGGATAAAGATTAGCTTATGTAGGATTTTAAATCTTAAATCCAATATCAGTTTTCATAATCATAAAAGCAATGAGCTTTATTTATAAAAAATCTTTATTAGTAAATTCGCGTGGTTGGCGAATACTTGATTTATTTCATTAAATTATCATCAATTTTGAATTATCTGAGTCTAAAAAAATGAAATCATTTATTCAATTAAAATTTCTGGATAGTTACTTCCAAATAACCTACTCAGCAACCAGCTAACGCTATAATCACCCAATAAAAGATGATCTTCGGCTACAACGATGATTTCACCGAACCCTGACGCTGTTGTTGAAGGGCATCATACATGGCGGCAGTGATAAGTTGGACATTTTCTTTGGTGCAATTATATCCCATAAGTCCAATCCTCCAAACCTGATAGTGTTGATTAGACAGCAAACGAAAAAGAAATGAAATTAAACGATAAAGGTATTATTCTTTTTATGGTAGAAAGAAACATAGTGTATAATAGTATCAAATTTGAAGCAGCAGTATAGCAAAAGCGAGACCTGACGATATTATATCAACACCAAATTTTAATTATCTATCATAAAAATATTTCGATCGTATACTAACTACATAGAATATCTACAATTTACTCCGTAAATTATAGGCCTGCACGTTATATGGAAGAACACGAGACAAATATGTAATAGATAAAGATAGACGCAAGTATTGAACCCACCTTCCCTGCAGTTTCACCTAGTCCGCCAGATATTTCTAGATTGTATCTAGACAATGGTAAATGTAGATCTTAGATAAACTATTTATACGAGAAATCTTATCATAGGATTTCTCCTTTCAAATGTCATTGATCAATTACCCAAATTGGAATGTTAACAAATAACTGAACAAAGATAATTCAATTATAACTTGCTTAACATATCGCGTCATTTGATGTAAAAAAACATCACAAGATCAGAATAATTCTATCAAGTGATTTTTACATCCATACTTTTGCATTATAAACGTTGCAACTTCCTTCCAATTAATGCCATTTGGAACATTGACTGCGGTTACTGTTGGCAATCTAGCAATCTATCAAGAAAAAAGTATTTATACCATATAAATCCAACATTTAAATTAACGTCATACGACCTACGTATTTATCATTAGACTGCGTAAATTCAATCCCCTTTAATAACGTACAAAACTTGGGTAGTAACTGCTTACCAGTGTAAGACAAGTATTAACCAAATCTATCTTAGATATTCCTCAAAAATATTACATTAGTGATATCAATACCTTCTTTTTGACATAGAGCTCTAGACCTAGCTTCTGTAATTCGTTCCATAGTAATTCTGAATTTTCTTTATGACGCCTCCATGAATTCTCCAACCCCTGTATATTTCAATTCCAATCATCGAGGATAAAATCAATTCCATTATAATAATTTATTAAATAACTGTTATCTTCCTATCTAAGAGTCATTCTATTCAAAGCGCTACAAATTTATTACACCGAGTAACCGAAATGAAGATTTTTGCTCCAAAATTTCTCATAATATCAATACGGTGAGTTCATTTAATCATTTCGAATCAGAGATTGCTAATGGTTGAGATAAAGAACCATTTGACCACTTATAAGTCTATTATTCTAAATTATGACTATCACTATAAGTAGATTACAGGGCCATCAATTCGATGACTATATTTAATTATTTCTATCCAGAGATTAACAATTATTCAAAGTCTTGATAATAACTTCTGATTCTAACAGCAATGCAAATTAGATAGTTCTAAGTTACATATTCGCATAATATCGAAGAGCTGATTTAAATGTTTATTATATGATGATATAGGGATATAGTGTGCATTGCACTCTATCAACTAAATTGAATTTAAATGCCATGATAACCTGGTTTGTAAGTAATCTGATGATATTAATATACTATTCAGTTACTATTTATATCGAAACTTTGCTCAAATATATCTCCCAATCAAATAATAGAAGACGCAACAATTATGCCCTAGTTGTAATAAAGTGTTACCAGGAACTGCATTAAGAGACCGATTTTAATCGATGCTATTTTACCTCGTTGCACAGAATAGAGATTCCTTCCCTAAGAGCGTAGAAGCTGCTAATAGGACCGGTATGGTGATATCTAAAAATGTATATTGAACCTTCATTTTCTTAACTAAATGACCGCACCTGAAGATCTTGCGACAATTTACGAAGCTAATATCAAGTGTAGCTTTATAAAATTTGAACATAGAAGAAGTCGAGAATCCTCATCTTACGGTTTACAATATTAGTCTCTAGTTACCTTCTAGGCTGATCGTCTACCCCCCAATAATTTGCAAGTTGTATCAGATCGAAATAAAAAGATTCAACCTTAGTTTTTCGATTTTTCACTTTATCCCTATTAATTTTTTATTATTATTCCATTAATATTATCATGCTTCAGATAACAATTTCTACCAATGTACTATTAACTGATTATTTCTATCATACACTAACCATGCTCTTGGGCTAAATGAAATCGGAGAAGCACCAGGAGGACTGCTAAGACATTTCTGAGCTCCACTGTAGACAATATCTATTTCTGTTATAAAAAGATTTATTTACTTAGTAAAAAATTTTTCTACGCTATCATATTTCCTAGCCCTAAAATTTTAGTTATATGCGTAATTTCTAGGTCAAAAAACAAATGAATTCACAATTTTTAATTTATTGTCTTCCAATATAACTTATTATTAACTAATTCATCAAATTCAAATTAGCCTGCGACCTTGAATCATGTATACATGGACCTATGTGACTGTAGCTCGATAATCATAATGGTACGAAAGAAATATTGTCAATACTTATTATAGCTAACACAAAGGTCTGTATATATATATATACTGTATTTACTAAAGATCTAAAATTTATCAACATTAATAAATAGATTACTGCTATCTATGAGTTATATGCACCTAATAAATAGCAAGATCAAGCTATACTTTCTAACACTATCATCAGTCTAAAGCATGTCTAAAATTTTTACTAATTGAATTAAAGCCGCTTTACTAATCCAATAAAGAGTTTAATGGGGATTTTATTTCGTCTTTGCAAGTTATATAACAACAGCAGACATGATATTATTCGATCCCAATCACTTAATAGTAGTTTTTATTTATTAACTCTTATTTACTAGCCGTTTTCAAGCGTTTGTTCGCGGGAAGATTAAAATTTCTATAAAGCCGTAGCGTTTGTTAACTCACCCAATTCATCAACTTTGATTGGAATTCCTCCTAACGATGCAACCGTATCTACTAGCAATAAGCAATTATGCCTATAAAATAATAAAGCCATAAAAGCTTAAAAGTTTTTAGTAGCATGGGTCACTATTTCACAAATACAGAAAATAAATGAGTCTTCAATTAATCAACAGTAATTCTAACTATAAGTACATAGTCCATGGCATGCGTAGTCACATAAAATTTAACCTATGTAGCAATTTATCGATATTTTAAATTTAGATTGTTCGATTTTTAATAATTTTTGTAGCTGTAACTGATATCTTTGAAATTTTAAAAAGACCAACTTGTGGCAAAGTCTACCAATTCCTTCCAAAGGTTGTAAAACGGTTGCAGATGATTCGGCATGAGTTATGAAAAATAATTTTGGCTTGTCTCGGATTAATCCCTAAGTGAATTTTACGGGTTTCATGAAAGAAAACCCCAGAAACATTATTTATATATCACAAAAGTCTATAACATAGTTAAAATAATATTAAAGCACTTCTTCAATCTCTTCCAAGGTGAAGACTTGGCCGACAGGTTTCTTAATTGTTGTTACTTTTGCCCCTATACTTAGAGAATTTAAATCAGAATTCGTATATTAGTAATAAATCATCTTAGATTATTAATAAAACTTGTAAATACTGCTATCTATTTTATTAATAATGTCGTACCGTATCTGCTGGATAAATCAAAAACGCGAGCTCCCCATAATCCATTTACCGCTACTAATACTTTATCATTACGCTCGACAACATTAGCAATCGCTGCTTCCATAGCGGCATGTCCTGTACCACTAATAGCGATAGTCAAACTATTATTGGTCTGAAATATATAACGCAAACCTTCTTTAATTTCATCCATTACATCTAGAAATTCTTTATGTAAATGACCCAACAATGGTAAAGCGGAGGCTGCTAAAACGCGAGGTGATGCATTCGATGGCCCTGGTCCCATTAGCAGTCTTTGAGGAACTTTAATGGGAGTTAATAGCGAAGTAGGTGCTGAAATGGGAAGTGCTGATTGTGCTTTATGAGCCATTCTAAGATCACTAATCTACAACTACGTTGCTGTAAAACTAATTCAGCCACGATAATAATTTGTGATGGCAAAAGGTACCACGCATGCTTCTTTACGTTAGGGATAAGATTTGCAAATCATATTCTCGTATAATGATATGCGGATTTTAGTCATAATTTGTTTACGTTATCTGGATTAGGACAGAGTCCATCAATGGATGTTGTATGCCTATTCCTGATTGGTTACAAGAGTATTTTTTTGGTGAATAAAAATGTTTTCATGAAAAATATAGACTTATTAATTAATTAAAAGCTTACAGACATTCTTCCTACAAAGATACTGGTATCTTATTAACTCTCTTGATTTACGTACATAAGTTTTTATACTATTAAACTGCATTTCTTATTGTTGGACTTATTCAATAACAAGATGGAAAAAGATTGTATAATCCATTTAACTTCTACAGGATGCACAGCAAGTAAAAAGCAAAATCGACTAAGACTTAATTTATTCAAACAATTTTAAACCAAAAACTCTGCTATATGCAGCAGAATGAATTAAAACAATTTAGCATCATGTTCAATAGCTTATTTTATCAGTAGAAGATAAAATTGCTTTCTATACTAATATAATTAGTAAATGAATTTATAGTAATAATTTGGAAGGTAGAGCTATTAAAACCGTAGACTACCTTACAATCAGGACAAGTTTAGCAATTAATAATTAAAGCTATAGATCATACGCCAAGTATTAAACACGAATCTCATAAATTGATATCCGCAACAAGATAATTCATAAACTAATTGGTAATATCAGTTATTATCTACTGGCAATAACATGTTAATTTTGGCTGTTGTTGTCATTATCATCTGCGAGCATCCCCTCTTCCATAGCAGAAAAGTGGCTGTACAATAATACACACGGAAGGATAATTGTGACGCCTGCAATGATAAATCCAGTTGAAATCGTAAAATGAGGATACCAATGGAAATATTTTTTATCTGTAAACATGGTCCAAAAAAACGCCACTAACGGTATAACGAGAGCTTGAATTATAACGAGATAATTTGCTCCATCCGCATATCGAAGTAGTAATAGCGACGAAAGTTGACTTATACAAAAGAATAAAATGAAAGCGCAAGAAATACCAGCTGCCCAAGGATAATGAACTTTAGAATTTCCAGTAAATTGAGACATTAAACCACAAAACATTCCGTTTCTGAATTGTTGCAACGTTTTCGACTGCAATTCAAAAGTAAAAAATCCAACGTAAAAAATCCAAAAAACTTTAGTCTTACTTACGGTACAGTAAGATAACAAAATTCTAATATTTATCCTCAAATATGTACTAGAAGACTAATACGGTATAACAGTTAAATTTATAAATAACCGTATTAATATCGACATTAGGTAGCCAAGCCATGTTTACTAATGTTGATTATTATTAATTTATCATTAAGTTCAATTTCAAAGAATATAGGAACGAATTACAGCCTTAGGTGTAAATTATTATTTTGTTAACGTGTGCTACGTAGAAGTATAAAAAGTCGTGTTACTATTTAATATACCCCATCCTGAAATAAGCATGATTTAAACAAGTGTTGTCAGATATCTTCGATTTTCCCTATTGATAAATACTACCATAATAATTAATGTAAATAATGTATTCAGCTACTACGCTGAGTAAACGATATATCTATCAAATTTCTGAAGATTATTTAAATTTAGATAGCACCATATCGCCACATAATATGAGAAAAAACGTTTCGCATACGGGCATCCAGTAGTAACTATATGTGGCTGCTTGCTATTAAATAATTACAAATAGTTAAGTTCTAAGGTATATGTGTGAGATCCGCGCTTTACTTGGTTGCAGAGCTTAATATGACGGATAGTGTTAGGTAATAATTTTCCTATTTCAATAGTTACTCCTACTATCTGTCAATATAATTATCATATGTGCAAATTAAAGCTTGTTTTGGTTCTTACTAGTGATCCATGAAATTACATGAATTATCTTTTTCTACTCTATAAATATACTGTATCAAATGGAGCTTACCAAGAGCTTCATCTACTGCGATAGTGTTCTAGTTATTATACTTTATAAACTATATCTATAGGGTTTAATAATGATGCTATACTGCAGTATATGCGTACAGTATAATATGAAGCTTTTAAGTTATTTACTGCGATTTCAAGTCTAATAATGCTTTTACGAATGATTCTTATTTTGTTTCCATTATAATATCATTTATTCAACAATATAACCGTACTTAATACTATTGACTAACCCTTTAGGTCTATATACTAAAAGATGTTACATACGCAAACACGCTCATTTCACGCAGCAGTTCACCTTATAAGAAAATTATAGCTATTAAACGTCTTGAGCAATAATACGGCTATTATACAACTTCTAGAAAAGTATTAAACCAATTGTCAACATTAATAGTTTTGAGGACCACAAGATTGTATAGATATTAATCTTGTTATTTAATATTACTCTCGTTCATGACTCTGATCACAAACCAGTTCGAGTGCTAGCAAGCGATTGCGATATTCTTGGTCTATACGAGAATATTTCTGATAAGATATTTTGTAATCACACGCACACTTAAATCTAAAGATTAAGCGGTTAAATGATCATTTATCAATACCATTATCATTTAGTAAGGCTCATATTTATTTATATCTCTTACCATACTGGAGGGGATAGTATAATCTGATATAAATAACTTCTTATTATCATTAAAATGTTTATTCCAAGTCCTTTATTTACCTCACCAAAACCTGGAATAAATTCAACCCAAAATACCAGTCCAAAGTAGAAAACCTTGTAAGTTTGCAACCAAGCTTCAAAAATTAAAGCTTCTTCCTATAGTAGAATCATACGCGTTTATCCAAAAATAGAATTATTTGCATGTCTTTCTTGACGATACTTTTAAATTAGCTCTTATTTAGGGCTAATTACTTTGCAATTAATACAAAAATTATTAATGGTAACAATAAGGTAAACAAGAGGGTCGAAATATATCAATATGCATATATATATTATAAATGATTTTGCTAACCATCGAATCTTTTTTAATCTCTCGTTCTTGTAAAACAGTAGATAAGCTATTAGGTAAATAGGCTAGTCCAAAAATTATTGGCCATACCAATGATTCTCCGGCATGATGATCATATTGATTATCGATATTAAAAATGTTCGGTTCAAACGAAATAAATAAGCCGATCAAAGTACCCAATGTACATATTAGACGACCAGCACCACTAGATTTATGCAATACAATATAACTTAAAACGACAGTGTATGGAATTCTTAAAGATCTGAGAATAACTTGTAAACTAGGAGTAGTCCTATTTGGTGGACTTGCATAGACAACAAAAACAGCATTCAGAGCTTCTAACAAACCAAGTAGAACAAAAACTCTGTGCGAAGTATATGATTTGAAACTAAATGATGGATTGTATAATTTGACCATTAAAGCAGCTAGCCAAAATGCAACAGGGAACCAGATATCACATGATATAAGAGTATAGTATTGATTACTGTGACAATAGCCTGATAGGAGAATACTTTGTGACAGAATAGGTAAGGTAATACTAACGCCACATAGGGTCACAATGCATATAATCGCACATATTGCTTTAATAAATGTCAGAGAAGTATGCACATTACACATAGGCAGTTTAAATTTGCCGTTAGTAACTGCTTTCTTCCTTTCATCTCCTACATAATTGGTTATATCATCAGTAATTTGTTGAGAATTGCTAGAAATTAATACGGTCGTTTCATCTGCATCCATAATAAATGGTAATTTAACCTTTGCACTGATAATTAATATTATAATTTAAGATCTTTTCACGTAACGAAATGATACTTTACTCTAGGAAACAAGTTATAATACAAATATCACTAATTAAACCTATCGATATTACCAATATCAAGCTAAATGCATGACATGTACATGAATAATCACATTACAGTACAATAAAATTCCACAGCCATCTGCAAGTACCTATTGATTTACAGCAAGATAATGATGACGATAGTTTTCTTCGCATCCGAAAATTTAGCATACAAATACGTTTTAGGAGTCAGTTGAAACTTTTGACTTATACGGCTAATTGCAAGCTTAGTAAAATAAATAAATTAACATGTATTTGATAAACTGCATCTTCTATGGTACAGTTGTCAATACGACAGCAGTCATGATAGAACTGCAGTATGTATTTAAATGCGATTTTTAATGGATAATAGATCAAGCCATAGTTGTACGGCTCAGTTTATAGGTAATAATATTAAGGAATATAAGATATTAAAGTAGTTCGATTAAAAATAAGGTATTTTGAGTTAATGACTTAAAATATCAAAATCTAATAAGACTGGCAATACAGAAGCTACATAAATAAATATTAACAGCAAACACCACAGAATAGGAACAAATGCATTTTAAAGCATTTTAATATCGTATTTATATTGGTAATGATTACTAGTTCTTTGAAATTTATTTATATGAGGTCTATCTGATTGAGATTGCAATAATTGTTTACTATTTATTGTTTTATACTGTTACGGTTGGTATTTAAAGACTGCAATATAAGTAAACTTAATCAAGTGTTTTACTTTAAAAATTTTTGACTCTTCTAAAACTGAACTTAAATCGACCTTGAGCAATTTGATAGGACTCATTTCATCTTAGCTTTTGCCTATGGAAACCGAATTTAGATTCAATTTTTTTCGATTAGGAGTTTTAAATATTTATAAACCTTTCTTCAAGCACCAAAATCTAAGTCTAGCATATCTATGGATTACTCGTATTACATACGATCACTGGAATATATGAGTATCGTGTATGATCATGCAAAAATTATATCGCGAATTAAAATATTTCTTATTTCTTATGTATGTCTATATAATGGGCTAAAGGTACATATATTACTAGAAAATTCTTCTAGTATATTATTGATCATGCATAATAATACCTTGTCGTAATTTATAGATTCTACCACCCTTCTTACTTGTAAACACTTCGCTCTTATTTGCATACATGATCGTTTTCGAGTACGTGACAACATTATCAGATGACTTCCATAAGACCTTAATATCCTTTACAAGTAGCTTATAACTAAATGTTTGGTAAGGTATGCCGTCATAAACAGCATGATACTAGATAAGTTTATTATTATACTTGTTATTGCTAAAACTTAAGCGATGACGCAATTTAACGAAACAGCACACATTAGAAAAATTTTCTTGTTCAACTTAGATTCAGTATTGATATAGAGAATTATACCATTAATTATCTATCCGTATAGAAATCTACTTATATTTGATGATTGGTTTGTTTCCTCTTTATTTACTAGTTTTATCCTTTCTGAAGAAACTTACATTTTCATAAATAAAGTTAAATTTAGTTTTTAGGTAGAATTACTTTCTCTTGATTTTGACAAGTTTTTAGTAAATAATAACGATATAGATTCCATGCTGTAACTAAGCTAGAATTTTATATTTTGATGTCGTAAGACTTAGAAATTTGTCATAATATTCAATAGAAATAGAATCTTTTTTATTTTAAATCTTGGATATATGCGGTACTAAAATATTAGAAATAAAAAATACTGCAATCGCAGCATTTCTTGTTTTATTACATTACTATGAACATATAAATGTCTATTTACATAAATATTAAATAAATGCAAACGTAGTGTTTGATATTTTATTGAGATAATGAAGCTCATATTATTGTAGAAGCTATAAAATTTTATAGAGATTTATCATAAGTTCATAAAAAAAGTAAAGTATTACAATTTTTACTAAATTGAATATACTAATAATATATTTGCTATCCTAATATATCTCTTAAGATCAGCTACGTCAGCGATTAGTTAACTATTCAAAATTTCACTTCTATTTATAGAAAGAATTCCTTCAGATTAAAGGCTGTGAATCTGGATCTAATACTCAGTAAATATGGTACTATTTGAATCAAGTAGGATTTGGCTTTATAGCCATTAATAATTATATAATAACCAAAGAGGAGGCTAGAAATGATATTTATATAAAATGGTATCGCTAGTTACAGGTAACTTAGAATCAGTTGACATTTCCTTAAGAGGTTACCTTTTAGTTAGAAATATGGTATGAGAGTAGTTTCCATCAATATGTGTAATATTAAGATGGTACGCTTGAATCAGTTAAAGTACGCATATCGTCATTGTACTTATTTAATGCTGCTTCTCTTGCAGCTCGTTTCTTGTCATCCAAAATACTGAAGTAATTATAAAGTAATACGCATGGAACGATAACCAAAACGCTAGCAATAATAAATCCTGTAGATAACGTGAAATGAGGATGCCAGTGAATGCCATTCTTAGAAGAAAATAATGTCCAAAAGAAGGCAACCAAGGGAGTTACTGGTGCTTGAATAATTACTAAGTAATTAGCTCCATCTGTGTAACGAATCAGTAGTAACGAAAAAAGTTGAACTCCAGTAAAAAACAGTATAAATGCAGACGATGCACCAGCGGCCCAGGGATAATGAACGTTAGAATTACCAGTATATTGAGCCATGAATCCACAGTACATGCCGTCTTGAAATTCTTTGAAAGATTTGGCCTGCCAAAAATATAGATACATATAGAAATTGCATTTCTCAACTCAAATTTAAAGTCAATAGCGATCAGAACAGATAATTCATAATGATTCGGACTGAGATTTCTAGTAGGAGATAATCCTAGTAAGCTATAATGTAAACATTAAATAGTCTGAAAATTTCTAATAATTATAATAAGCTAAACTCTGCCGATGGTGGGTGTGAAATTGAAGAATTAGGTTACATGTAATGGCATCTTTACATAACAGCCATTTCTGTATGCTGTTGCTTGCCATATGATGGAGCGATGGTGTTTTAGCTTGCAGTGTCTTAATATCTTTGGTAACTAATATTATAAGAACTAATCAGCTAATTCTATTTGAAAAAGTAGTATCATGTATAAAGCTAGTTGCTTCCAAGTGTACAGTCGTAATAGACAGAAATAGCATTTCTTGCAGTTTCAGTCATTCATACGGTACACTGTATTGCATGTCAGTATAATAACAAAGTGTCGTCGGATATTTTAAATTGCTAGTATATTTTGCAATTAAAACGTTACCAATGCTAATCAATAAGTTAATTCCGATAAGACTGAGATTGAAGATGCATTTATCAATACAACTTATATTATTTTTATTAATTTACCGTTCCAAAGCCGGGTATAAATTCAGTCCAGAAAAAAAGCCCAACAAAAATAAGTTTGTAGGTTTGAATCCATGCCAGAAATACAAGAGTTTCCTCCTATTGATATAAAACATCATTAGTAAAATACACGAAGGTATCATTTGCTTAAAAGAAATGATAAATAGTAATGCCTTCAATCCGTAAAAGCATAATTGGCGGAGTAATAAAGTTATTTTATAACTGTTGTAGCGCTATTATTAAAAATTCAATAACCTTTGCATCTTTTTTAATATATCTTTCCTGTAAAACATTTGATAGACTACTTGGTAGATATGCCAACCCAAAAACGAGCGGCCAAATTACTGAAGCAATACCCTTCTTTCGATATTGACCATTAATATCGAAAATAATAGGTTCGAAAGAAATAAATAATCCGATTAATGTGCCACATGTACATATTAGGCGGCCAAGACTGGGACGCTTGTGCAATATCATGTAACTTAATAAAACCGTATAGGGAATTCGTAACGTCCTAAGTATAGCCTGCAAACTTGGTAAAGTTCTACTCGGTGGACTACCATAAACCACCATGAAAGCATTGAGAGTATCTAACAGACCTAGGAGTACAAGGACTTTATGTGATGTATAAGATTTGATGCTAAACGATGGATTGGTCAATTTAGCTATAATAGCGCATAACCAAAATATGACTGGAAACCAAAAGTCGCACGAAACAAGCGTAAAATATTGATTGCTAGCACAAATATTTGATAAAAGAACTGGAAAGAACTGGTAGGGCAATATTAGCACCGCATAGGCATATAATACAGAAGATAGCAATCATAATTTTGGTAGCTCGTGGTG
Source organism: Trichoplax adhaerens (assembly GCF_000150275.1). Lineage (NCBI taxonomy): Eukaryota > Metazoa > Placozoa > Uniplacotomia > Trichoplacea > Trichoplacidae > Trichoplax > Trichoplax adhaerens. Next base: position 3,190,287 of record NW_002060948.1, read on the forward strand.
AGAAATAAACATTGCATATTGGTAGCGTTATGCCGGTCTTGTTGGCAGAATTAATACTGCCAGTGACTACCACAACATCGACTACATCTTCATTTTCTTCCATTTTCGTGGATAGTACTTCTAACAAATAAATAAAATAATTTGCTGTTTATAGGTAATATAGGCAGTACTTTAGTTTGAATAAGAGCTTTTATAATGTAGTACTTTGCGTATACGGGTATGAAATTACGCGTGTGGCAAAGCTTCCATAAATTATATACTTTAGCCAGCTGGTAGGCAGTTGCATATAATAACCGGAATTCGGGCTTTAGCTGTAACCATTTAGGACAAAGGGATTGCAGTTATGATCTATAATTTACTTCACTTGCATGGTAGATAACTAATAAACATCAGGTTGGGTAAGATTTATTGGTAAGGCATCCTACTGCTTAGCTGAAATCGAGCAATATAACATGTAGACAGACACTTGTTGATGTGAAGAACCGCATGTGCCAGCGTTACTACGATACGCGATGTACAGTACAATGTACAGTACGCTGCCGTGGGCTACAGTACTACTGTAATGTACCGTACAGTACTGTAAATGATACAGGACAGTCAGCGTACAGTACAGTACAATATTGCACAGTGCACAGTACAGTACGTAATGTACTGTCATGGAACACCAAAAAATATGCTGCACCTTCTTCCAGTAGAGGTCTGATTAGTTTCTATGGCACCCGGAAACAATAAAGTTGTGTAAGTTAAATGAAGCCAAAACTATTATATATATATGTAAATATTATTTTTCGCTAAATATTATACAGGAATTTCAATGAAATACAACTTTGATTTTTTAATGAAGGGTTGCCATCGAAAATGATCAGATTGTATGGTACTGTAGTTAGTAGAGTACAGTATCACGATAGAATATTGATGAAATCATAATTGTTTAGAGGTCAATATTATTGGTACGCTTAATCCCAGGAATCGGCCAATAAAAAGGCAAATTATAATTAATTCTCGTCATTATTCTAAGTAATAATTAAATAGCTGAAAGCTTAGTTGTCGTCGTAGATTGATTCTAGTTAACAAATTACGATAACTGCATTTCTGATACATCTTTTCTTGGCTGTTTTACTTAAGTATGGTAAAAGTTCATATAAGTCATAAGGGAAATTGTTATATTGTCACTCATCTCTCGATTGTAGAATCAACGGTATTGAAAGGCTAGAGAACGAGAATACACAGCTGATATTGGAATAGATTATACCAACCAATAGGACATCTTGATAGAATCAAGAAAATCAACTCCTTTATTAATTAATGGCTCAACTAATTATAACCGTAAGGATGCGATTAATATCGTTTGCGATAGTAAAGACGATGCACTTAATTTAAATACTGTTACTTTATCGTATTCAATGTTTGTCGTCTCTCAATCGACTGCAAGCATATTCATTGCTATCATTACTGTTCTTAGCCAAGTTGTAATGAATATTAGTTTACCTATACTATCGGAAATTATCGAATCTGGTCACTGTCGTAGTAATCAGTTTTTTTTGGCTTATTTTATTCTACTTTGTGGTTCCCCATTCTTTTAGGGCAGTTGTTTTGATCGTGAAACTATTGCGCCCTACTTTTAACGTCAGGACTTACACTTCTTAGAAATATTTAATTCTTTTGGGAGCATTGAACGCTGTCAATGGATTATTGATGGTATATGGTAGTCTATGCAGCAACAGTTAGCGAATTACAACTGCCAAAATATTACCCGTCGTCTATTAACAATTTTGTTATTGAACAAACTTGCACAGAATGTAATGTTTCTTGCGGTCTGACAAAGAGTTGATACATAAGATGTAGTGAGAGATAGATTTTTATTATTGATGAGCAAGAAGAGAAGAGTAGCGAGGTTGAGTGTGTGAAAGAGAATCATCAAGAGCCGAAAAGAGAGTCAATATATAGTGTACTGTAATACCAGTACAGAACTAGTAGGTTCCAACGTCTGATTGGCATTAAGATGAGTTATGCTCAATTACATGCTATACGTATTCTTATACCTACAGAAAATCACTACTAGTATAATATAGGGTATGTGATACAAAACACAAACCTTTTGTTGATGTAGTTATATTTTTCGATTGGTAACGGTATTTTATCGATTAACGATTATAATTTAAAGTACTATCTCAAATTTAGCTAACAGTATCAGACATTCTTACAAACTTATACTTTGCTGAATGTGAAAATAAGAAGTGTTTAAAATAAATTTAAAAATGAAATAAAATGGAAGTGATCTTTCTTATTAAATGACATTGTGTTAGCAAAATCATGACTACAATTTCTGCTATGTTTTAGATGATGGATAGTGTAATGCTTTCCAGGTACACTCGTATATGCTTTGATTGCTTTCATTCTAACTGACCATCCTATGTTTGCCCTATTCTAGGCTTTGCCAATAAACGGTAATATTTTTATAGGTATAGTTATTTTTCAAGGTTTCCTAGTGGATCTTAAAAAGATTCTCGGAATAACTAGGAGATCAAGCTGCCAATATTCTATGAATTTTATCATGCTTAATTCAGTCTAGTTTATGCCGAATTTTTGATCTCATATCCACAGCCGGCATGCCGAATAATGTTTATCGAAGTTATTCATTACCTATGGATTTAATTCTTAGCTAATAATCTAGCGGCGATATTATAGATTAAGAATATGTATGCTAAGCTAAAAACTATTATCCATTAAGACTATTATTTACAGATCCTCTTAATTTAATCTTTGATATATTTAGAAAGTGACTAAAACAAATTACCTAATTATCCAATTATTTGTGAGCTTAAACTCTGCTATGATGCTAAGGTGGAGCATTACCGATATATCTTCAGCGAAGATTCGCAATGTATAATGTGGAAATTTCAAGATAACGTTTTTGATAACAGAAATCATTCTACACCGAAAAAAATTTACGGTTCTCGCTAGCAATGCTCTTCCGATTGCGCATAGCGTAAAAATAAAATTGTATTTCATACTTTGCATAAATTTTATTTCTCAATTTTTTCATCGATAGCTTATTTAAATTACTGTAATAATAAATTTTCGCAGCTTCACTTATCTTTATTAAAGGCTAAAATATATATATGCTTTGATGGAGAGGCAAACAGATGGTACTATCTTTTCGTAAAGTAGATATATAGCATAACCAATTCAGACTCTTTCGATTTACAGATGTTTATGCAAGCTTTATTGAAAGCATTTTTATGAATGTTGGTCGTTCTGTAAAGCGAGCAAAATAATTTTATTTTATAACTATCACTATAGACTTCATCACTATTAAAATATATTCAAGTATGTCCTAAGTAAATTAATCAGATTTCGTAATAACTTGTAATACTGAGGATTAGCGTCAGAAGTTTTTCTGAGCTATTTGTATAACATTACTTAACATAATTTACTATAAACTCAGTTCTTTTAAAGACTTACGATATTGATAAAAGCAGCTAACCAATAGGCATATGATCACTATCACTGTTACTTATTTCGACCTTTACGATAATAGTGAGACTTTCTTTCAATGTAATGCTGTAGATCCTGTTAGAAATGGTAGATAAAATGTCGGTATCTTCGATATCAGCTTACTAGATTACTTTAATTTTAGCAGCTCTATGAAAATTCCTTGTCATAGCCTGTTTATGGCTTTTCCATTCCTAAAGAATAGCTAGTATTTTCCTTTATTATCTGGTTAGGCCGTTCAATTTATTACGCTCTCTTCCTTCCACGGAGCTTCGCTAATTTACTTTGCAACTTAGTTCAACGAAAATGAAGATATGCGTAAAGTCATCTGATTACTTAACCATATGGTTATTAAATATGACCATTATCCTACTTTCACGGCCTAATTAAATTTCACTGAAAATTATCAGAATGAAAATAGATAATAGTAAAAATGCACTGAAAAGTATTACCATTTCCACATAGATTACTACTATTATCTTAAGCCTGTTTAACTTCGCCATGACTACATTAGACACAGTATCTTTACTATCTTCAGAAGATGACCATCAAAATCTAGATCAAAATCTAGAGTTAAGTGAAGACGAACGACACCTAAGTAAAGATGATTGTGATGAGACGAAGAAGACTTTGCAGTTACCCTTGTGTAATCGTAGCATTTCGAAAAATCTCGCCGGCACAATAATCACCATCATTACAGTATTTGGACAATCTGGTATGGCTATTGCTTTACCAACATTTTCAGTAGCTGTTAATACAGCTCATTGCCATAGTAATCAGTACTTTGTCTTGATTTATCCTGCAATGTGGTTTCCTATAATATTTTCCTTGATTGCCTTCGCTTCAAAAGCGATCAATCCTAAGTTTTCTCTCAAATCATATACAGCAATCAAAGCCTACATTATTTTGGGCCTTTTATGTGCTGTTAACTGCTTGTTAGTTACATTTGCTAGTCTACCAGATAGAACACCTCCTAATCTGCAAGGAATTCTTGGCATAACTATTATTCCATTTACTGTCATTTTGCGATATGCTATCCTTCGTAAGAAAGTTGGAGTGGGACGTTTGCTATGTACACTAGGCACTTTAGTTGGCCTATTCATAACTTTAGTACCGAATATTTTCAACATAGAGAAAAATAAACATCATGGATCAAAATCTGTCATTTGGCCATTAATTTTTATATTAGGAATCTTACCTGCTGCCATAGCTAATGTACTGCAAGAAAAAGAAATGAAACGTGACTATAGGGTAAGCCTGAAATGCTTAAGTTCAATCGTTAACTGAGAGACTAGAATGTAGACGCTATTAAGTGATATGAGAATTTTCAAATTTTTAAAATACGAGTATACTAGTAGTATAATAAAATACCTGTACGCATGTAATTTACTGTTAACGAGTTACGGTTAGTCTCTACCTTTGATAAAATGCTATAATAAAATTTGTAGGAGGAAAGTTTAGTATTTCAAGCATGGGTTGCCTGGTATAATGTATTCTTCTTGGGTTTACTATTTTGGACAGGCTTTATTCCTCATTTCGGGCAGGTAAAGCAACTATGATTTTATCAAGAGATATATTGCAACACTTCAAAGATTTTACTGCTATGTTGTAAATTTTCTATCTCAATACAGTTGTCACAACCCTCACTTGTGGCAAAGGAAAGTAAAGAACTCTAGTGTAGTTACTTAAAACTTGGGCTATTTCTCCCAGTACTTTCAGTTTCTATGAGAGAAGTATTTGAGAACTCGATTTCTCGGCTGATCTCCACAGACAACTGACTAATTATTACACTATTCTTCACGATATGAGTCTTGCCGTTTCTTGAGCAATTACCTACTTTATTCTACAAACACACGCGCTTAAATAGGTTTCTACAGTGAATTCCAATATTAACGAGTGAGAATTCATGCTTTGCAAGTTACATTAATTAGTATAATACCATTACTAAATATACATGTCGATATCCTCAGACTTAGATAGCTACAAGCTATCAGGTGTTAAGACGCTTAACCTTCGTCCATATACAGCTCAATTTTTAGAGATTAACATATCTTATAAATCTACAGTAAATTAACTGCTAACAACTTCTATTTTTATCTCATTTCTACCATCCTATTATCAGCTACAAGCGCATTAAAACATAGCACATAACCTTATCTTATCTATTCATAAACATTCATTAATTTATAGTTACTTAATTAGTAACGGCGTACCGTGACAACAGTATAAGACTTCACAATAGGAATATTTAATACATATTTGCCACAAATTACATAAGAAATTATTATGCATTGTAATTTTCATCAGGCATCTAACATACAACAATTTCAACACCAAATGGATTGCGGATTTCTGTCACAATTTGGCGGTGGTAAAGGAAAAGTACCGTCTTATCCTTGGGCACTTGGCGCTGCTTGGCTATTTATTTCTTTCTATTGCATTGCTAATCAGGCTGCGCTACTTTTACTACGCTATTCAGACGGCGCCATTTATCTAGTTATCGTTCAAGCTATAATACCTCCAATAGTCGCCATATTTTGGACTTTATTCACACTTAAAGGTGGCTTTCATTGGCATCCAAGATTTACAGATTCGAGCGCATTTGTCTTCGCTGGTATTATCGTTATTTTGCCGTGCATTATTATTTATAATTATTTGACATTAAAAGAAGAGAAAGCAGAGAGCAATAAAATCTAATACTAAAACAATGAGATGACATAGAATTATGAACTATGGGTATCTTACAGGATCTATCATATCATAATAATTAATTTTGGAAATCTCATATTACGCAGCATTCCTGGTATTTTCGATAGTAAAGCTTAATAATTTAGTAATTTAGATTGCGAAAGGTTTCTACCATGGACTACTAAATTATATGATGCATCTAGTAGTTCATGGCTTCTACGGTAGCTCAGATGAGTTCTATTATATTGAGGTAAATCGGAAGACTAACAGTCTAAATTGTGGAAGACTCTACTATCCAAAATAAATCGAATAGCTGAGTCTTCTTAGTGAAATTATGGTAACAATGTAGAATATTAAAAGTTGATGAATTCATTCGCTAAAGTAACAATAAAAATAGAAATATGGCCGTTCTACAAACGGAGTTACTTTCTACTACAAATATTGCAGAAACCTTATGTTTAGATTCCTTAACAACAAGTTACGATCGTTGGACTTCTATGACTTGTTGAATATTGCATATGATTGATTGAGCTGAAAAATTCTACACTAAATATCATTTATTTATTGGTTATATTGTATAATGTTTTAATTTTTGCATAGGCATGAAAATGTACCAAAATGAATATGATCTGATGTTCTGTCCTTTGATGCTATATCTTGATTCAGGCAGAGCAACGGATTTATAAGTATATAATGCTCCATTTTATCTTGCGAATTTTTCATAGTTAGGACCAAAGCAATCTCTATTGCATTACTTTCATCGTCTAATGAATCTTGTATTTAATTTGTTTATGAACTAAACTATCATAAGAAAACTACCCGAACCCGCACAGTTAGCTGTGTATTACATGTAATGGTTCGCCTAGTAGTGTATAATTTCGGGAATAAGTTGTCGCTGATAATTTATATATCTGTATCGTGGACGATAATTGACATATTACAGTTAGATTTGTAACTTCCTTTACTCTGTTTATGAGCTTAGTGAGCGTGCTACCGTATATACCATAAATGTATCGGATCTGAACTCTAGATGCAGTATCATCACAGACAGTAGTGAGTGTATCAAAGGTCATTGCTTACATGATCTATGTAACTATCTATATCCTCATATGTATCTGCTTATTAAAAGTATCCTTGATCTACTCTCTCTCTCTCATGATATATCTCTATCTTAGTAACAATACCTGTAACGTGTATTTGTGAAACTTCAATGAATCTGCTTCTATCCTTCTCAATCTATTGACATCTATTTGACGTAAACCAAATAACATTACAACCTAGACGTGCTCACTGTACAGTGTACGTGGAGATACATTCCTTGACCCTATTTTAAAGCCATAACCATTATCTGTGTTAAAAATTTAATAATAAACATTTAGATCTATTGTTAGGGTTCTTAGCCGACTATTCTATGTTAATAGCGTGATCAATAATTAACAGGGATAAGTGAAGAATTTTAAAATCATCCTGTTTACGAAAATTTCTTGTATCGATTGATATGAGTTTTAGCATGATTGAATGATAACCCTATACTGTAAACTATACAGTACAGTACAATACTATCACCGTCAATCGTTAATATTCTGTACTAGTATACTATCAGATTTTGCGGGACTCTGGTATATTTGTACCTTTTACTTTATATTATCTATGTCTCACCATGGTCACCATTAGTCACTATTATGGTATGATTGCAATTTATCAAATCCCTACGTTACAAAGTTAATTCATTATTGTAATAAAGGGATATTCTTGCAAATGAAAATGAAGCATTCTTCTATCAAAGATAGCAACCTGTACTTTATATGGATGCCATATTTAAATTAATGAGATCTGTAAATAATTCCATAGCTGTTTGTATCAATACAGCTTTAAAAGCATAAATTGTACATTATCGTGGAAAGAATTATGCCCAGTAGTAGTACTAGAAGGTGCCGAAAAGGCATGAGCTAACTTAAGATAAATAAACAAAGCTTGTCACGATTGCAACGTGCAATCAATTTTTAACCAGTTTCACGTTTAGCAATGGCACGGAAAAATCTATTACTAATATTTATTATTGGGTCATTTTTAAAATTTCCCTTAATCGGATGTAATGGTTAGTAGAAAAATAGAGTTTTAATAGAGTGCAGTACTTTTACAGTATCGGTTAAATCTACCACAAGGTAACTAAATAATATTCTTACAAATCATTTTGACTTTGTTAAATATGTTAGATGCTAAAGAGACTTTATTAACGCTCACGGTAGCAAGTGATTGCACCGATGGATTCCAAAGATTTAATCGGTCATGCAGAATTTACGATTTAAATTGCAAGGTATTGCTAAATGCAGTATTTGCGCAGTTTCTTAGTAATGTGAATACGAGTATAACGATCACAAGGATTAAATAATAGTCATCTATCTAGATTCTTGGTATGAACAAAATATGGAAAGGTGGCAGCATGGAATTTCCAGGTGGAGGCTATAAAATTAATCTCTTAAGAAGAGAACTCGAGCGTTTAAAAGACAAGGATGATATTATAATCGTTACAGATAGGTTGAGATTATTTTCCATAATATCAAAAGCCGTACTACGATATAAATATTTTTATCTGTAAGCATGAACCGCATTGTGTAATTCATTTTTTTCATTTACCTCAATTATTTAAGTTATGATGTCATCTATACCGCTGGAACTCAAGAAATATTGGAAAAGTTTCATCAATTTAATGCTAATGTAGTTTTTGGTGCGGAGCCATATTGCTGGCCCAATCAGGAATTAGCTAGTGTATGAATTTAAGTGTTGATTATATTCCAACATAAGTGATATTAATGAAATATTAGATAGCTGTTGCTTTCTCACTCACAAGCCTTGTCGGATAACTCATAATTTGGTTTAGTTATTCGATATCCTATAATCGCAATATTTATAAAATAGTTAATGCAATACCTTATTGTCTAAGCACAGTATCTATCACGTTTCAGGTAGTATATAAATTTGTAATATTCTGCAATAAGTAGAGTGTCTTTATCTATCTTTAGCTATACAACTTTATACCCAAATTATCACAAATAAGTAGGTTTTACCTAGAAAATCCTAATTAAAGTATTAGATTCAAATATTCATACGCGAATTTGTCTAACAAAAGAATATTATGGAAATACTCATGCATACAGATGGCTCTTCGCATAATATTCATATTAGTTTATCAGGGTGTTTCATTTTCTTTTAGTTATATGTTGGATTCAGAATATCATTAATTAAATACTGCATATTGTTCAAACCGTTAATATAATATCATAGAGTCAAAGTATGCTATTCCTTGGATACAATGCTATTGATCTATACTTAATATTTATCATCCTTCTCAAAGCATTACCCAGTGGTTTCGTCTGGAAAACGATTCTTAAATTCTGGCGGTAAGTAAAACTTTCAACGATTTATTATTATTTCATTTTTGAGACTATTATTACAAATGATGCCGTAGGCTTTATCGGTCATGCAAGAACAATTTACGAAATAATCACCTATCGGTCAATTGAAGATAGTGATGATGATCAGCTATACTATACCGAGATTTATCTCGATTCAAAATTGAGGGTGAGCAATCTGAGACTTAATTTTGCGACAATGATGTATGCATAAATGTAATAAGAATTGAAACATCGCTCCGCAAATAAATATCATAGTAATAGAATTGATTCGTTATTATCATTAGGATAAGTGGAATATTAAACTTGATCATAAAAGTGTCCTATTTCATAATCTCAATGGTGCTCAAGGTATTTGGCAAATTCAACCTTTATCCACATTAATGATCGCATTGTGATGATAGTATATCTTGATACCGTGAAATTAATATTCTAGTTAAAATGATGATAAAATTCGTCAATATCATTAAATTTTGTCAGAGGAAGTCAATCTAATTCCAGACAATGGTGGTAAATATCGATTATTTAATGAAGTCTATCAAACTTTACCTATTGCAGTTCACGGCAATGGACCTACTAAGGTATGATATGCAAATAGAAGACATTGTTTACAATAATTTATCAGCTAACAGAAGGGATAATTTTTGATAATTTCTAGTGTGTTACATTTTTGCCTACAACAAAAATTGCATTAAGATATCAGAACTTGAAATTTATTGCTATCTATTTCTAATTTTTAACAAGCTACTTATTTATTTCGTTTTACATCCAATATATCATACCTAATTCTATAGGAAGTGAGCTTAAATTATTTTGGCAACTATTTGGCAAATTATTGGAGTTTTAATGACGGATGTATAGCATGTAAAGAGAACACCATTGAACACTTAAAGGTATGATATATTTCACAGTTTTATGGCTTTATTAGAATGTTGCAAGCTATTTAATCAATAACAAATAAGAATAAACGTTCTTTAATTATAAAATAAATAGAAAGACCATTATCCAAGGCTTTCTCTCGCTATATTCATCCACAAATCTGCACCGTTTACGGATGTATTTCTGCAAAGATTATCAAATCAGCAATATCCAAAAGATAAAATTGATTTATTTCTTCATATAAGTGTATGCTTGTTTTGCTTCGAATTAATCATTTATAAATTTCAGTATTAGTATAGAAGCTGTGTAGGCAATATTTTATTTTCTTGACAATTCATTTATTATAATTTATTAATTAATCGGATAAAATTGTCGAATTTATTTTTATTTCATCGTGAAGATTGACCACCATTTGAAAGATACTCTTGTATGGTGGAAGAAATATTCCTCGCTTTATGCTAGTCAAGAGCTAATTGTACCATCAGATAAGATCAATCCAAGTAAAGCAAGAAATTTAGCCATGTACGCATATATAAACTATATTAATGTTGTGACCTTCTATTGCTATCATAGCATTACAACTGCTAATCAATTTAATAAGAGTATAATGCTGATAATGTGAAGTCTTCAGATCATACATATTTAAATAATTGTAATCTTTACTCCTTTTAATTTTTAATAAATAATTTGGAAATAGGGAACAATGTCAATCCTCCAACTGTGAATATTTCTTCTCGATCGAAAATGATTGTATGTTAACAAACAATGAAACATTTAAATTGTTAATGCACTATAACAGGTATGAACGTTGGGCATTTACGAAGGTGTATTGCTCTCTAGAAGGGATATTAGACACTTAATTTTTCAGATCCCTATCATTTGCTTTCTTCTATTCTTTTTATCCCATTAGCAATGCTAATTTTTTAATTAGTAGTAATTAATTTTTTGAAATCTAGCACTATAGTGTCACCTTTACTGTTTATATCCGGCCGGCTATGGTCCAATTTTTGGGGAGCTATTGATCAGAATGGGTATTATGCAAGGTCGAAGGATTACATCGATATTGTTGAAGGTAGAAAGCGGTATGTTATTTAACGCTTTTAAGATATGCTACGGCATAATATTAGATTGACGATCTATTCTTTACTTATAAACGATTACTTTTTATTTACATATAATAATATTTAAGCACGTAGTGTATCATTCAAGGGGATGTTAGCTACTAGTATAATCTAGTAAGCATACTGTATGGTCATATCGTAAATAGTTTTAAATATCTTGTATGTAATCGAACACCAAGAATCACTTCATTGGTGCCTATTTTTGTTGTTGTAGTTTAAATTCTGAGATACTGGTAATAAAGTAATTTACGAGTATAGATTATAGTAGTTTTCATAAAATTCTATATATAGGTCCATTATAATTGCTTTCAGCTAGTGTCAGTTTTACTTTATAATTTATGTTACTCAACATTTCAATTAATAAATTTAAAGAGGAATTTGGAATGTTCCTTACATTCGAGGGGCTTATATGATCAATAAAAGTCATTTAAAGATGCCAGATCTAGCTTTCGATGAAGAAGGTGACTTTGATATGAAGTGGTGTGCAAAAATGCGAAAATCGGTAGGCATATTTACCTTGACTTTAATATTTGCCATCACGTATGGTAGGTGTCGACAAAACCTGACTTGATATTATCTATTTTTATGCTATAGGGTACCTTCATGTATGTTAATAATATGCAAATATTTGGTCATTTACTAAATTTAAAGAGCTATTCTATAGATCATTTGCATAATGATTTATATCAAATCATCGACAATCAACCTGTAAGTAGAAGACGATAGGTAGCAGCTTAACTACTCTAAGCTTGCCTTTTACATTTTTGCTTTTGGGCCAAATTTTTGAATTTCATATGTAAAAATAAACTAGATTCGCTTTGAAAGCTGAAATTGAATTTTTAAAGTACCAATTTTGATCTTAGCTCTTGTCGCTTTTCAAATCAGCCACAATCAGATTTTCAAGACTATCCATCACTTTTAAATCTATTTTATTTCATTACGCCTTTTATTTTTTTACAACATACGCAAATAAATTATAATAGTTTGACTCAGTTCCACATTAATCTCAATAGGCAATTTTACTGTCATTTGATTAAATAAGTATTGTCACTTTTTCATTTATTATTGCACCGTAAATTTGCCGCTAAAGTAAGTGCGTGAACATGCACAATTGCGTGCATTAGGCATTAAATGCTTTCCTTGATATCTTATTATAAATAGGATTGGGAAGCAAAGTATATACACGAGAATTACTCAATCAATTTGAGGGATGATCATGAAATTCAAATGGTATAGTGAGAAATGAAACATCAATCAACTTTAGCACAAAAACTATTTATTTTGATCAGTTATTAACATGATTGTTTCTTAATTGAAACCGTTTATTTGTTGTGCATTCCATTTGTGATAGCCATGCTCCGATGTCTATTGGTTTCCAGTTGTATCTGAAATTTTTTGTAAACATCTGGTGGAGGTCAGTATCCAATAACATTAGCAATCATCGGTTTCTTAGATTGCGTTTCTTAAATATTCTATCTTCCTTTTTGCAATAGGAAATGGAAAATTTTGGCCAATGGTCCGCCGGAGGCCATAAAGTACTGTATTTAATCGTAATGTTGGTTTTTGTCAGAGATTATGGTTAAAACCCTCTCATACATTACCGTTGTAACTATCCAACCTAATACCTTACAGTCCTTCTGAATGAACTAATAGATCACAAACTTATCGTTTATCTGTTTATTTAGGATAGTCGGTTGGATGGAGGCTATGAAAATGTTCCGACGCGCGACATTCATTTGAAACAAGTTATACGAACTATAGCACATCTACGTCTATTTTCCCTAAATATCTATTAACTTATCAAACTTTGGCAACCGTCGTTATGTGTTTCTCTTTTTAGATCAATTTAGAACAGCAATGGCTCTATTTTTTACAGAAATATATCGTCCCTATACAAGCTAAAGTTTACCCCGGATTTTATTCCAAAGTAAACATTTCATAATTATATTCGAATACTCTAAGTATATCAACTTTAACAAGTATCTGCACAATGTTGATACATTTAAGCTCAAGTTCAAGTATTTTTCGATGGTCAAATATTAATCGTTAACTTTTCAATCTATGGATGAATTTTAATTTTAGGGCCATGCTTTTATGAATTTTGTTGTAAGGTATCATCCTACAGGGCAGCCATCACTGCGCCCTCACCATGATGCATCGACCTATACCATTAATATTGCACTAACGAGGGCAGGAATAGATCATGAGGTTCAGCCTATGCATACCAGTAGATTAGTTAAAATCCGATTCTACGAAAGTAACGCATAATTTCAACTTTAATGAAGTTTATGATAACGATATCGTTTCTGCTTATGATTGAACAATAAATTAGGGTGGAGGTTGTCGATTTCTAAGACAAAATTGTAGCGTTGTTAACACTATGCTTGGATGGTCTCTGATGCATCCAGGCAGATTAACCCATTATCATGAAGGATTACCAACTACTAAAGGGACAAGATATATTATGGTCTCGTTTATTGATCCTTGATTGGAGCATTTGAAGTATAGACAAAAGAATTAAGTGGAATCACCTTGAACACGCATACAATATTGCTTCTGTTTGTATCACTCACATTTAGCCAAAGCTGAAAAAGTATTTGCTGACTCTGTCTATTTTTTTTAAGTAATAAAATTAGTATACGTACTACACAATCATCTATACCGGTATACTCTTCTTTAATTTGCTGCAACTGTAGTTAACTGATTTCTAATTTGTTGCTATTCTGATGTTAGATGCCCGTGTTGTAGAGTATTTTTTAATATTACCTACGATGCATCGCTGCTGCATTATGATTCATGCAGGTAATAAAATTATCTTTTTCGCCTACACAAATATCTATTATAGATACGACTCAGGTACTAAAAATACAAGCAAAGTCTTTCAAATTTATGCGCTTTCATTCTTGCTCACTCCGTAGATTGATCCACTAAAAAATTTAGTATACGTAAGCGGTAAAATTAAATTTAAATAGGTACTCGTACATTTCATGATAAAGGCCCCCCCCCCCCAAAAAAAATAATAAGCATGACCGAATATGATTTAGTGACTGTTTTTCTTAACCTATTTTATAGCTGAAAATGATCGATTGATTATAATTTTAATTTTAAAACCTAGATTTTTGAACACAGTCTAACGTGTACCGTAGAGTCCTTAAAAGGACTGAAAACGCAAGCCGATCACGATCAAATGGTTGATTTTCTAACACGAATTTTGCCCTCGAATCAGGTTCAAGTCGGATTTCTGATTGATTTTTAATAAGGGATCATATTACACTTATTAGACGGACATAAGAGGACATCATTGATCGGCAGAGCAGTTTCAGCAAGGTGTACTAAAATAAATAATCTCCCAACAACTTCACGATTGAGTGTACAGTACAGTACATGAGTGGCAATCTCGTGATAGAATTTGTTAAGGAATTCTACAGTATTTACTGAAAGTCAACTATCGCCGTTTCCAATTCTGATACAACGCCATTTTAAAAAACGACAAAAGATGGCGTTGAATCAGTAATTTCAAACGGCGATAGCTTACTTTTAGTAGACAGAATTCCTTCTAATTTCATAAGAGGAGGCTGCCAGTGATGTGCTTAGTGAAGCTGTTAGGTAATGACTAACTTTAAAAATAATTTTTGAACACAATCTATGCACACTGTGCAGTACTACCATACTGTTCGTGCTGGAAATGTGTCTGGATAAGTCACAAAATATCGCAAATAAAGAGGAGTGCGATAATCGCATGATATTATAGATCATAAAGGTATCGAACCGAACCGAACCGCTCTCAGGTCTAATCGCATCGCATCAAAAATGGAGATCGACGCTGCTGTCCTGCTCAATGTACCGTACGTACGTACGTCTGTCGTCGGTACTGGCAGCCTGTACAATGTACTGTAGGTTGTACAGTACTGTACTGTACAATGCACAATGTGCTGCATTGAGCCTTCGACTGAATAATTCTTCGATCATAACATGGGCCATTAAAATGTCCTCCACGTTAGTTCAAGAGTACAACCAGATGCAACTAACTTGAACTAACAGTCCCCGACAGCATCGAGGGGCAACCAAGCAATTAAATAGCCGATTTAATAGAAAACATGGAAAAATAATGCTAAACAACGTAAGTCGGTTTGTTCTATTACAGAACAACCGTGGAGCATGGACTACAGTACAGTACTGTACTGTACAGGGCCTACAGTACACTGAGTACAGTACCGTACTGTACTGTAGTCATGATCGTGAAGAGTACGCATGTGCATAATATAACTTATGATGGATGGATGGTTGCAGAGTGAAGTAGAGTGTTGTTAACAGTGACTAGTGTCCATACTGTACTAACTTAAAACTGTCCACTACTATCCATTAGTATGAGCTGAGCTGACGGCTGTCTGCGGCATGCCTACAGTACAGTACAGTCCAGTAAAGCAAAAACAGGCAACAATCTATGCGCAAACGCATGCTTGACTATCAACATAGTAGACTTTCCTAGCCGACGACGGTGTTATGGCCGATAAATTCATCGTTGGATTGAAAAGTCGGAGCGATGAAGTCCGATTAAGGGCTGCCAAAGAATTACAACGCTCGATAACAACAGAATTACGTGAAGTATCCAATGAAGAATATCAAAGCTTTTGGGATGAGTTAAATCATCAAATTTTTGAGTTAGTTTCAAGTAGTGATGTCCACGAGAAAAAAGGAGGCATTTTGGCAATAAGTAAGTTGTTGATGGAAAGATGGACGTGTAGCGTCATGATTGATAGCAATCGCTCGATATTATCAAAAGTTATACTGGTATAGAGTAGAACAATGTATTAAGAGCTAAAAGTGAGCTTATTCTGAACTAACTGCTTGTCATGTTCAATAGAATAACAATCCAGTAGTTGATTATCTTCCATGCTGCTGCTTTTAACTGTAGCTTGTGCCGTACAACACTGGTGCAATGAGCAGTATTACAGTATCAATTATACTGTACTGTACTTGCTTTGCATCTTGGACTTGACAGCAGAGTACCAGTGTTTATATGCTGTAATAGTGTCATTAAAAAGAAGTTTTATCATTGTAAACTCTTAAAACGTTTCATAAATAGACAACACTTGTAGCATTTCTGTATATGCATAGTATAGTGGTAGCAATAACTGCCATAGTATACATTCCGATCTTTTTACAACAATAAGCAAGAGTAGCTAATACTGCTGTACTACAGTATATTATTGTCTTATATACAGTAGGTCAAGTATTGTCATTATTGTAACAATTTGTCCTTTCATGGTACTTTCTAGTTAGTTTAATTGGTGTGGATGGAGGAAATGCTCCAACCAAGATTAGCCGATTTGCTAATTACTTGCGTAATCTATTGCCATCGAGTGATCCCTCTGTGATGGATATGGCTTCCAAGGCCGTAGGATTGTTAGCTTTAGCTGGTGGCACATTTACTGCTGAATATGTCGAATTTGAGGTTAAACGAGCTTTGGAATGGTTATCTGGTGAACGTCATGAAGGAAGGCGCTTAGCAGCGGTAGTTTGGAATTCTATATTGTGTATATTGCAATTGATATACCCATTGACTCCCCACTAATTACTTTTTTTCCACCTTATTAATTGATTCGATTGTAGGTTCTAGTTTTGCGTGAATTAGCGGTGAATGCTCCCACTTTTTTCTATCAGCAAGTCCAATCATTTTTTGATAATATCTTTAGTGCAGTCCGAGACCCTAAGGTACCTTGTGAAAATGGTTCTTCCAACTTTTTCAATGCCGGCTATAATTAAATAGAAGCAAATTGCGATATCATCAAGCAATCTTAAGAGCTACTCAGATACTAAAGATACTTGTACTTCGTATGATCATCACTATTATAATAATGTCAGAATTATAAATAATTATTATTATATCAATATTATTGACAATAGCATGTTCCTTAATTAACTTCTTAACAACTCGTATTAGTAGTCAAGACCATTATAATCTTCGTTTCACACAATACTACGATACTGTAATCTGGGCAACGCTAATTGATCTATATCGTAAACAATAGCTGTTCAATTCATTCGCAAGACCTTACCTTTGCTAGTTATATATATATTAATATATCATTTGTAATTCGATCTGATGTCCTAGTGAACATTGACATTATAGTATTGATTGTTCGTATGGATACTAATTGTGTAATTTCTAATATATCTATTAGCAATCTATTCGAGAGGCAGCTGTAGAAGCCTTGCAAGCTTGCTTTGTACTTACATCTCAAAGAGAAACAAGTTCAGACCACTACCCTGTATGGTATCAGGTAATAAAGAGTTAATATACGTATTTAGGGTATCCTAAATTTAAAATCTAAGTCATTATATGTTATGTATCTTCAATTTTCAGTCTGCGTATGACGAAGCCTGGCGTGGATTTCGTGATCCTGGCTCTGGTAAAGAAAAAGGCGTTACTCTGAGCCGAGATGATAAAATGCATGGTTCGTTGTTAATCATTAACGAATTGTTAAGAGCAAGTAGTAGCGAAGGAGAGGTATGTAGTTCTAGCCTACAATATCAACTAAAATATCTCCACATGCCTATCCCTACCTTGCTTTTCATATACGTAATAAAATCGATCTAATTTTAGCGATTGCGACGTGAAATGGAAGAAATTATGGTACAACAATCAACAGCTGGTGTTGTTATACGACAGCATCCAAGCATACAAAAGTCTGCAATGTATGGCAGCCCTGGTCAGCAGGCATTAAATTCCGGCCGATTTCTTGATTTATTTGATTCTGAGAATAGTACTAGTATTGATTCTAAGTTACGAAATCGCATCGTCGGTTTCTGTCAAAGTCAATTTTGTCGGACATTCATGCTTACCAAATTCCCTGAGGTACGTTATGCAGTACTAATGTATTTCGTAACGCTCTACATTTTCACCGGGACAAAACTGATGTACTTAGTCTATATCTGTTGATTTATATGCCCCCAAAAAGTAGTCATTGCACTTTCATTTAAATGGGTACTGCAGATTTATTTTCATATCCAGATGATTTTAATCAGTTACCTCTCATAGTTATATAGTATTTATTTTGAACTTTATCACCCAATTGTTAGATTTCTGTCCAAATCATGAAATCTTTTCGAAATCATCGCAACAGCCTGATTCAGCAAACACTACTGATTATTTTACCTCGATTGTCTGCGTTCCAGCCGCAAAAATTTGTTGATACGTAAGTACAGTATTTTAGGCTAACTCGAAAGTTATCATTTTGGATAGAATAATTAGTCCCAACCAATAATTGTATCATTAATAGATGTTGATCTATACTTTGTTTTTATAGACTCTTGGATGATGCCATCAATCACTTACTGAGTTGTCTAAGGAAGGTGAGCGAAAATATTGTCACTACGTTTTCGTTTCGATATGTTCGCAATTCGCGCATTTTGTAAATATGCGAACTTCAAATTCAAATTTTTATAATTTCATTTGAATTTGTAATTTACAATACGGATTAATCTAGGACAAGGAAAGATCTTCCGCTTTTCTAGCTCTTGGATTATTAGCTGTCGCTGTAAAGAAAGATATTAAGCCATATATTACAAAAATTTTTGAGAATATTAAAGCTGCTTTGCCGCCCAAGGAAGTCGGACACAAGTGAGTACTCGTGATTTAAAATTATCCATTCCTATCCTGTTAACTGCTAATTTGACGGCTTCTGTTTTTGTAGGCGCCACAAAGTCGTTACAGTTGATCCATCAGTCTTCATTTGTATAAGTATGCTAGGGCGCGCTCTTGGTGTAGAGATCAAACGGGACATTCGAGAACTGATCGATCCAATGTTATCGGTCGGCATTAGGTATCCGTACCGTTCAATATCACCGCTACAGTATTTAAGATGTTGTAGTGCGACAGATACAGCAGTGATCATGAACGTGACTTAACTTAGAAAATTTTTGTATTAGTATCCTTATTTACTTCATTTTATATCATTTATTGAAGTAAGTGTTAACGGTACCTGCTTTTAATCAGATAAAATGTTACGTAATTGCACATGCGTCTTACAAAAAACATTTAAAGTGAATAAGATTGTTACTTACGCTTTAAAATCTATTCGAAGATATATAACTGTTTACAATGCTTTAATGTTTCTGTAGCTTTGATTAGATTTGATTATTTCAATAGCTTATTGATAGCATATAGATTGTAGAGCTATACAAGTAAAGACTACAATATTCACAAAACATATTTTGCTGGATCTGTGAATGCGATGAAATTGTTTTCTCATTGTTAATCTTGCGTAACTTTCAGCTCTAGTCTCGTTGCCTCTTTACGGGATATCTCAGTTCAAATTCCTCCTTTAAAAAACGATATACAAGAAGGTTTACTTAAAATCTTATCGGTCGTACTAATGCATAAGCCTTTGCATCATCCTGGTATGCCCAAAAGTATGATTCCGGCTCTATCAAAGTCCGGTTAGTAGATATTGTATAGTCATTTTTTTAATGCTGTACTAGTGGGCTTTTTTATTAATTAAGCTTGCGACCTTCCTCGTTGATAATCTGTATCATGTAGATGACGTCTCTGATGTAACTACCATTACTCTCGCTATACGTTGCCTTGTTAATTTCGACTTTGAAGGTACGGACATCAGTACACGTTGTTGCTCGCACCTAATGTAAATCTAATTCTTTCTACTACTAACTGGGATTATTTTTAGGAAAGTCTCTTACAGAATTTATCAAGTATTGCGCAGAGAATTATTTATTTAATGACAATAGAATTATTAGAATAGAGGCAGTGCGGACATGCTCTCAATTATTAAAACCAATACCGCACGTAAGTGATAGAACGACATGTGCAATTCTAATGCTATTTTCGCTCGTTTATCGGCTTGAGGGCTACTTCAAAGCCAAAGCTGCCATAAACACTGAAACTAAGCGTTCTTGTTCTTATCGTTATTATTTACTTATAGCCTCTTGTTCTTGGCCAGCAGTATGACGTCGTTAGTACAAATTCAATGCATTTAGTTAATGAAATATTAATGAAATTACTTACGGTTGGAATAACAGACCCGGGTAAGCGAGTGCAAATGATGAAGCCATTTGGATTTATAATTTGTAATGTAACGTTTGAAATTATGCAACTAAATGATAAGAAATTGTCTGTAGATCCCGACACTCGATATTGTGTTATGTCATCGTTGGACGAAAAATTTGATACCTATTTGGCCCAGGCTGAAAATTTGCAAATGCTTTTCATTGCTATTAATGATGAGGTAAAAGAATCATGTATAAGAAGTATTGAAATTCTACTGTTAATTTCAGTCTTTGCATAATCATGATCAAATCTTTAGGTATTCGAGATTAGAGAGCTAGCGTTATGCCATATTGGACGTTTAAGTAGTCTTAATCCAGCGTACATTATGCCATCCTTGCGAAAGACTCTAATGCAGGTAAAAAGTCTTCTAAAACCCCGCAATGTATAAGTACAGTATTCTTAGAGTCTATATCGTGCTTCAATAATTACATAGTTGTTTTATATATTGTTTTAGATATTAACAGAGCTTAAATTTAGTGGACTTGGTCGCAATAAGGAACAAAGTGCTCGCCTGTTAAGTCTCTTAATATCGAATGCTCCTCGCCTAACCAGACCATACGTCAAGCCAATTATAAATACCTTATTACCCAAGCTCAAAGAAAATGATCCTAACCCAGCTGTTGTTGTCAATGTCTTATCAGCAGTAGGCGAGCAAGCACAGGTAGTTTTGTTAAGGTTTTAGTAGCGAGCGTTTACTTATATATTGACTTTATGCACATTCTTTAATGCAATAAGTGTACGTACTTTGTAGGTCAGTGGAGAAGAATTAATAGAATGGATAGAAGACTTGTTCCCTATTATTTTGGATATACTGCAGGATTCCTCCAGTTCTTCTCTAAACAAACGTGAAGTAAGTTCAAATTGTTATGTATATATGCTTCGTCTCTCGGTCACTTGTTAATTACTTGATATGCCCAATTGTTAGGTTGCTTTGCGTACCATGGGTCAGGTTGTCGAAAGTACTGGGTACGTTGTTGATTAGCAATATTAACGCAGTATAACCAATCTGTATGAAATGTTTTTGTTCTGTGCGTAAAGTCAATTCATTTTAGAAATCTAAATAATATAAACCTTATGGACATGATTATACCATATCCATTGCGGTCAACAGATTGTGTATCATTGAAAATCTGTCTTATAAAAAGTCCTACGCCAAAGATTACGATCTATTAAATCTTCATACTACTGCAATGTAATGAATCTCTTAATGAATTCAAAAATTAATCAAAGGTCGTCCTGATTTATAGATATGTTGTCGAACCCTATAGTCGATATCCGAACTTATTGGAGACTTTGCTTAGCTTTCTGAAGACAGAGCAGAGTAAGAGTATACGGAGAGAAGTAAGCGGTCTGCAGCTAGAATTATTTAACCAATTGTGGATGAAATTAAATTCTTAAATCCATTTTGTTTCCATCAGACTGTTAGAGTATTAGGTCTTTTGGGAGCTCTCGATCCTTATAAACACAAGGTTGATCGAATGAAAAGATCGAGCGATATTTACAATGTTCAAGATGTTCTCATTCCGGAAACTAAAGGATTAGCAGATCCTTCCAGTATCGGTAATAGACTTGCAATTTTGCGGTTGCTATTGTAGTTTAGAAAGTCTATTTATAAGTTATCCAACTCTTAAATATCTATCGGGAATGATTTATCTCATCTATTTTCCGAAATAAATGTGTTTAATACATCACTAGGTGAATTAAATGTGACAGAGATGCTCGTTTCAATGAGCTCTGTGCAAATGGATGAATTCTATCCAGCTGTGGCGATAGCGGCTTTAATGAGAATCCTTAAAGATTCATCTCTATCGTCTCATCATAGTATGGTAGTTCAAGTACGTCAACCTAACTACCTAACTGTATTAGCTATTCTGAAACATTTTTAAGCGATACTTTATTGTGAAAATTAATTTGGTGATAAAATGTTTTGATAGGCCTTCAGTTTTATCATCAAGAGTCTTAAAATCAAATGTGTGGCTTTTCTACCACAGGTGAATAAACACTTAATGAGGATCTTATACAGTAGATGTTAGAAATCTAAATACTAAAGCAACACATTTTTTTGTAAACTTAGATTGTACCTACATTTCTAAATGTTGCGAGATCATGTGATACCACTCTGAAGGAAGTGAGTGAGATAAAAACTGCAATAAGACATACTGATAATTAAATCGTGTAGCGAGACATTAACTTATTGCTCCTTTCGCTATTTTAGTCTTTGCTTCAGAAGCTGGGTGTACTTATCTCTCTTGCTAAACAACACATTAGAAATTACCTGGTAGATATCTTCCAATTAATTCAGGTAATGTAGATATTGAGCCTTTGTTACCCTTAAAATATCAATTTTTGACATTAGTACTTAAATCCTTGTCTACAATTAATGAATATACGATATAGTTGCTATCAAAAATGCCGAAATTCTTAAAATATTTTAATAATTAAATATCATGGATATAAACTCTGTATGGTATTGTGCTATCCATCTTGATGTAGGAATGTTGGACAGTTAATAATCCTATGCAAAACACGATTATAGCTTTGCTAGAGCAAATGGCAATAGCTCTAGGAAGTGAATTTAAGGTATTATTTGTTCTGAACTTCTTTACTATCTATGCACTTATTTATAGTAAAACAACTTACTATATTCTGTCCTAATTATATCCTAGGTTTATCTGCCTCAAATTATACCGCAGATATTGAAAACCTTTATTCACGATAATAGCCATAATCAAATTGTTACAAATAAGGTATATGTTTTCATAGGATGGTTATCACCATGTCATTTTGTCGATAATTATGATAGACTTCGAAGCTAATTACGTTATTTATTTCTCTTTGCCTTTTTAAGCTTTTAATTGCATTGCAATCATTTGGTAGCAACTTAGACGACTATCTTCATCTACTGTTACCACCTATCGTGAAACTTTTCGATTCCAGTAATCAAGATATATCGTTAACCGTACGAAAGTATGTCTGCTTTTATGAACCTACTTATGCCCCTAAATTTTGTTATTCTTTAGAAAGTATTTTTGCTCGCAATGGTTAATTTCAATTCTCTCATGCTTTTTAGAACATCATTGGAAACTATCGATAAACTAATCGAATCATTAGACTTCACCGATTATGCGTCGCGCCTCATTCACCCAATTATCCGTGCAATTGATACCTTGCCCGAAGTCAGATCGTCTGCGATGGACGTCCTGTGCTCTTTAGCATCACAATTTAATGGCAAATACAAAATATTTATTTCTATGGTAAACAAGGTAGGGAAAGATAATATTGCCTCTTGATCGAAATTGTCTTATTTGCGTTAATACATTTAACGCTTCCTTGAATTTTAATAGGTATTGCAAAAACATAGGATACAACACTTAAAGTACGAAAGTGTTGTCAGTAAAGTTTTGAAGGTAATTGTATTGCAATATTTACGTTATAAGCTACTCTAAAGCTATCTAGGTCTTTAAAATTTGGCTGTGTTTCGTTTTCCTGTTATCGTATAGAGTTCTCATACAGTTGACTCTGAATCAGTATTTTCGGCTCGCCCGCGGCGTTCGACAACTTTAATGTCCGAAATGGCTACTACTAATAATACTGAGAACAATACCATAAAAAAGCTCTATGTTAGCGCTGATAACTTGAAAAGGGTCAGTTACTGTAGATATTACAACAGATTTTAAAAATTATTCGATTGCGGCATTCTATCGATGTCCGGATCTCAGTAGAGTTTATCTTTCAAAAGGCCTGGGAACCTGGAAGACGCGTTAATAAAGATGACTGGACAGAATGGCTAAGACGGCTGAGCGTTGAATTGTTGAAAGAATCACCTTCTCCAGCATTACGATCTTGTTGGTCTTTAGCTCAAGCTTATAGCCCGCTTGCTAGGTCATATAAACTTAAGCGATATAATCTGAAATAGTTATTGATAGTGCTAAAGTTTTGTCATTTAACATACAGAGACCTTTTTAATGCCGCATTTGTTTCATGTTGGTCTGAATTAAATGAAGAACAGCAGGTTTGTGATCATGGAATTTATATAGAAAAGTATATGGTAGATGTCTTCTTGTATTAGCTGCACTATGGCTTAAAATCAGAATTTAAAACAGGATGAGTTAGTGCAAAGTATTGAAAAGGCTTTGGAGTCTCAAAACAATCCTGAAATTACTCAAGCCTTGCTTAATCTTGCCGAATTCATGGAACATTGCGATAAGGTAATCTTTCTTCAACTTCACTTTTAATATACAACAATGAGGCGATAATTTTGCGTATATTGTTATCAAAAAATAGGGCCCATTGCCACTCAACAATAATGAGTTACTAGGTGACTGTGCTTTAAGGTGTAGAGCATATGCTAAAGCTCTCCATTACAAAGAGGAAGAGTTTCATCGAGAGCCGACT
The DNA here is from genome assembly GCF_000150275.1 of Trichoplax adhaerens. Lineage (NCBI taxonomy): Eukaryota > Metazoa > Placozoa > Uniplacotomia > Trichoplacea > Trichoplacidae > Trichoplax > Trichoplax adhaerens. Next base: position 3,215,345 of record NW_002060948.1, read on the forward strand.
CCGAAAACATTAGAGACATTGATAGGGTACAATCTTTAACGGCTAATATTTATTGTTGAATGTTGTTTTTTTGTAATTAACGGCAAACATTTTATTTGTAGTATCAATAATAAATTACAACAGCCGGAAGCTGCCGCTGGAGTCTTAGAATATGCGATGAAAAATATGGGTGCAATGGTATAACCTTTAACTTATCTAAATCATACTATCTATAGTCCGTAAAGTATTCGTAAATTATGTTGAATTTGATACACTTCTTCTGTTTGTAGTCGGTAGAAGAAACTTGGTATGAAGAGTTAAATGAATGGAATAAGGCATTAGATGTTTATCAGAAAAAGCAGGAGCAGGGTAGCGATGATATTTCAATTACACTTGGGCACATGAGGTGCCTAGAAGCTCTTGGTGAATGGTACGCTAGTATCTGCTAACTTAATCTGATCGTTTTCTTCAATGTCATCTATACGGCAATGAGAAAATTACTTTTGTTTGCATATTTTAGGGGACAGTTATATAATATAGCATCTGAACGTTGGTCTATTGTCGATGACGAAACCAAACAAAAGATGGCGCGGATGGCTGCGGCTGCCGCATGGGGTTTAGGTATCATGTTTATATTATATATTACGCCTTATATATCCTTAGAATTTCGTTATTGTTCTCATGGAATTATCAATATTAAGAAATCATAATAAAATATTGATAGGCCATTGGGAGAGCATGGAAGAGTACAGTTGTTTAATACCAAGAGAAACATTAGATGGTGCTTTTTACCGAGCAGTGCTTGCCCTTCATCAAGAACATCGCGTGTTGGCACAACAGGTAGATTGATTGTTGGATCTTTTGTATTCGATATTGTAGCAGATATTGAGATTACGAAATTACTAATTTTAAACATTTTAATTTTGGGATTTATAGTGTGTTGATACTGCACGAGATATTCTCGACACTGAATTAACGGCGATGTCCAGTGAAAGTTATAATCGTGCCTATGGAGTATGTAATGATATGCAATATATCTACCAATTGTAATTGCATTTTTATTTAGTTACAGTTGGCAAGCTAACTTACCCATGTTAAAACGTTTTTAGGCCATGGTGACTGCACAAATGTTATCAGAGTTAGAGGAAATTATTCAATACAACTTGATACCTGAACGTAGAGCTGCTATTAAGCAGATATGGTGGAGTCGTTTACAGGTATAGTATGATATATCACGTGTAATGTTATACAAAGGATTTAGTGGTAATAGTCGCCTGTATAGATTACACAAAAGTTCCCATTGTGACGGCAGTAGTGTGTGAATTGTAAGAATATTACAGCGATTAGTACTTAATTTTTTTATCAGTATTTGATTTATTTACAATTAACTAAAGTTATCCTCGAGTAATTACGTTGATCTATTAACTGTCACGAGTTTTAAATGGATAAAAACTTCGAACGGATTAAAGAATTTAAGACTGTAAATTACCTTTAAATCGTACGTAACTAATATGATAGAATCAAAATCCTAGTGTAAGACTATTACACTGATTGCTTATTATTTGCTTAAGTACACTGTATTACAGATATATGCTTCACTTATTTGAATTAGGGATGTCAAAATCTTGTCGAAGATTGGCAACGTATTCTTCAGGTCCGATCGTTGGTAATAACTCCTCAAGAAGATATGGAAACCTGGTTGAAGTATGCTAGCTTGTGCCGCAAGAGTAAGCGACAGGTACTGTAATATAATATCAAATACAGTCGTAAGTCTATAGATTAACTGATGATAAAACAAACTAACAAATATCGACAATCCTCTCTATCAGGCGTTGTCTCATAAGACACTAGCGCTACTATTAGGAAGTGATCCTTCCAAATACACGGATCAGCCCTTACCGACTAAATATCCTAAGGTTACATTTTCGTATATGAAACATATGTGGCTTTCCGGTCAACAAGTAAGTGTGGCTGTATTAACTAGTTTAAAAGAAAAACGATGAGTTTATTGGAAATTTTTTTGTACTAATACAGGAGGAAGCATTTCAGCACTTACAGTACTTTGTACAAACAATGATAACCCAAAATGCTGCAGTGGCATCCCTTAGCAGTAATGAAGAAACTCAACAAAGTATAAAGGAGGCAAATAACCGTCTTCTAGCAAGGTACACTGATTTTGTTACTGAATATCGCTAAAAATCGTTGCACTGCATCTCACCGGTGATGAGTTGATGATATTACTGTCACAGAATACTTTTTACGGACTTCTTGTTAGGTGTTACTTGAAACTGGGTGAGTGGATGTTATCCTTAAGCCAATTAAATGAACAAACCATTACCCAAATTATACAATATTATGCATGCGCTACTGAACATGATAAGAACTGGTACAAGGTAATTGTATCAAGTACTGTTTTAAAATGATGTTAAATGCAAATTGACATTCTGCTTAAGCTAATGAGTTGCGTTTATCTTCAAAATTTACAGGCATGGCATTCTTGGGCTTTTATGAACTTTGAAGCGTTGCTAAATATGAAAAATAATGAGAAATCTCAGCACACAATTGTTTCGGATGATTCCAAGGTAAGATTTAAATTTCTTAGTATTACATATCTCGATAGATACTGATAATTAGAAAATTGGCTTAAAACAAATATTACTTTCCGTAGGCCGGTGTTTCTTTACAAAATTATGCTGTATCGGCTGTAAATGGATTCGTAAGATCTATTACACTATCCAAAGGCAATTCTCTCCAAGATACTCTTCGGTAAGATTGACTTATTATTATCAGAATTATCATGGTTATCAGATTTTATTTATTTATCCGTTAAGCCTAAATGCATTCTACTAATTTAACTCATTTAGATTGCTAACTATTTGGTTCGACTATGGTGAGTGGAAAAGAGTGAACGAAGCCTTAGTAGATGGCTTGAAAGTTATTCAAATCGACACCTGGCTTCAGGTTTGCTTAGTACTGATATTGAATTACGCTTAAATGCTCATTGCTGATAAGGATGTTCTGTTGTAGGTAATACCGCAACTTATTGCAAGAATAGATACTCCTAGGCCGGCTGTTGGTAAGCTGATCACTCAGTTGCTTATTGATATTGGAAAGCAACACCCGCAGGTATACAATGTTTCGATAGTAGCTGTAATACACAGTAAGTTCTAATGTAAACATTTTTGAACACTGCAGGCCTTAATTTATCCTGTTACTGTATCCGCAAAATCAGCTATAGCAGCTCGTCAAGAAGCCGCTAGTAGGATCCTTAATAATATGAGGGAGCACAGCCCGGTACTCGCTCAACAGGCTGTCATGGTACATTATATAAAGCGGATATACGTATATTGGAGGACATTTTTTCAAAATTTGAATATTTTCTAAAATAGGTTAGCCAAGAATTAATAAGAGTTGCAATACTATGGCATGAAATGTGGCACGAATCTCTAGAAGAAGCTTCACGACTATATTTTGGTGAGCATAACATTGAAGCCATGTTTGCCGTATTAGAACCTCTTCATCAGATTATGCAGCAAGGACCACAAACGCTGAAGGAAACATCATTCAATCAGGTAATCATTTCAGATTTATGAAGTTAATTCTGAATAAAGATGATGTGTCTGTCAATATCAGTCAAGAAAACCGACTAATTTATTGGGTTCGAAATAGGCCTATGGTCGCGACTTGGCTGAAGCCCAGGAATGGTGTAACAAATATAAGAAGTCAAATAACGGTGCAGATCTAACACAAGCCTGGGATTTGTACTATCACGTATTCAGAAGAATCTCAAAACAATTAACACAGGTATATATGCATCACTTCCGGCTTATTAATTACGGCTATTTGATGTGTTCCATCCGTAGCAATTAAAAGTAAGAAATCCAGGCGCAAACTGTATGTGGGACTAATTAATCCCTTTTTCTTTAAGATGACGTCTCTTGAGTTGCAGTACGTTTCACCTAAGCTCCTTGTCTGCCGGGATCTAGAATTAGCCGTTCCTGGAACTTATCAACCTAATAAATCTATCATTAGAATTCAGAAAGTTCAACCATCATTGCAAGTAATAACATCTAAACAACGTCCTCGAAAACTTTGCATATCAGGTATAGCATAGATAGTGTATTTCCCTATCCCCGTATCTAGCCATCCTGTGGAGATTTATAACTATTAGTATATACGTGTAAATAAATTAAACTCTCTTGCGTTACTGCTAAAAATATTACAAAGTAATGATTACATATTTGGCATTTAGGCTGTGATGGCACCGATTACATGTTCTTGTTGAAGGGGCATGAAGATCTTCGTCAAGATGAACGCGTTATGCAGTTATTTGGCCTTATAAATACGTTATTAACGAACGATCCGGAAACTTTTAAACGCCATTTGAGGTATCTTATACATTAAACTGTATTGCCAAATGAAACTGTGCATTAATCATCAATCAAATATGATTTAAAATAAATTTAGGATTCAGGGATACTCTGTTACGCCGCTGTCGACAAATTCTGGATTAATAAGTTGGGTATCTCCTTGTGATACACTCCATGCGCTGATTAGGGATTATCGTGAAAAGAAAAAAATCTTGTTGAATATAGAACATAGAATAATGTTACGGGTAATTTTCTTCATCTTTTACAAAACTGCACATCATACGGGTGTAAACACTAAAACCATCACTTCATATTGTATTCTAGATGGCACAAGATTATGATCATTTAACTCTGCTTCAGAAAGTTGAGGTATTTGAGCACGCAATGGAGCATACGCAAGGTGACGATCTTGCAAGGGTACTTTGGCTAAAAAGTCCTAGCTCAGAGGTAAATTGATTGGGTTTCGTTTATTGAACGGCCATAAAATTTACTGTTTATACAGTATGTAATATGTACATTAAATTAAATAGGTTTGGTTTGATCGTCGAACAAATTATACGCGTTCTTTAGCTGTGATGTCTATGGTTGGATACATTTTAGGTTTAGGAGATAGGTAGGATTCGAAGTATATCTAACGATCGATTTTATAGACTTAGAGTTTGTAGGTGTATTTGATTTACGTATTTATGTTAAATCGAAAATAATTTCTAGGCATCCATCCAATCTAATGTTGCATAGACTATCTGGAAGGGTACTACATATCGATTTTGGAGATTGTTTTGAAGTATGTAATTTGTCACAAATTTAATATTGCTTTGGTAATTAGTACTAGATGGATCCGCCCTGATGCGAAGTATTTTTCTAAATTACGAATTTATTGCGTAACTGATTGTTGACATATTTTCATTCTAGGTTGCTATGACACGTGAAAAATTTCCTGAGAAAATCCCTTTTAGATTGACCCGAATGCTAATTAATGCAATGGAGGTTCGCAAAATTTGAACTACATGTATACATTACATGCGTGTAATGCATTCAGGTCGATAACATCGTTCGTTGCATGGTCACTCTGTTTAGGTAACTGGAATAGAAGGAAATTATCGAACTACTTGTAATAGTGTTATGGAAGTCCTTAGAGATAATAAGGACAGTGTTATGGCCGTATTAGAAGCTTTTGTATATGATCCACTCCTAAGTTGGCGACTCGTAGAAGGTATAATTTTCACCCGACATCATTAAAAGCAAATTGAGAGATTGACAGAACTTATACTTTCATCTTAAACTGGGATTAAATAACTTTCCGTATATGATAAGGTGCTCCAAAGAATAAACGTTCAAAAGGAGGAAATCCAGGTGTTCTTGGCCAGGCGGATAAGGGTAACCATATATTTCTAGTATCCCTCTAATAAACTTCTATTACAGTTTTAATGGATGACCGTGTTTGGTATTCTTTAGATATAGCTGATGTTACCTATGTTGGCCAAAGTACAGCAAAGTCATTTGCTGCTCAACGGGAATTGAAAGAAGCTTTAGATAGACAAAATAAACCAGAAGAATTAAATAAGAAAGCTGTTGCCATCATCAACAGAGTCCGTGATAAATTAACTGGTAAGTTTCATTGATAACTTAAATTTACTCTAAAGTAGGTTATTGTCACCAAAAGTATATAGAAACTTCTGATTGGATTCTTTCAATCGTCATACTTGTAATTTACTTGTAACAACAAACGTAATTTTTAGGAACTGATTTCTCGCGTCATAATACTCTCGATGTACCTACACAAGTGGATTTGTTGATTAAGCAAGCTACGTCTCACGAAAATTTATGTCAATGTTATATAGGGTGGTAAGTTATAAACTTGACCGTAATTATTACAGTGGACATGCATCAAGTTCGCAATACAGGCTACATTTCAGATTTTGAGCTAGTTAAGCTAAACTATGATATTATTACGTCAGTCGAATCAGTAGTTAATGTACGCAAAAAGTTTTGAGATTCGTTATGTAATTTTTAAATTTTGTGTGGTTGTAAGTACAAAATACGGATAGCGCAAGATTTAATATTCCAATGAAAACGATATTGTAGCAATCGTTACATCATAATTAATATGTAACTGTATCTGCGATGCGATTGTAATTTGATAACCTACGGCTAGATATCAAAGATGATGTGCTTGCCCGTTTTTTTTAATATACAGTACATGTACATAGTCTGAGGTAGTTAGGACAATCGTAGTTCCCAAAAGCGTACTGCTATATCGTATGTCTTTATAATTTTATACTTCTTTAAACTGTCAATTGTATGCTCCTTGAATTAGATACGATACTAATTAATTTTTTTTTATATCGTCAACCTCCAAAGGTGCCCATTCTGGTAATTTTGGCGTACTTACTCCATTTATAAGATATAATTACTTACCTTTGCGCAGGATGTTAGATATATACTACGCAGTTTTAAGGATGCCTTATATGCTCAAAAAGGCTTTATAATCATTGCATGGTATAGAGCATATTTTAATTAACAAAAGAAATTGAAATAGCTTTGTCGAATCATCTTATTTTGTATCTGTCTTCATTTAATAAGAAATAGGGTACTATCGGTAGTGTATAAAGTAGAAAGGTAACGTGGGTGATTTTGCATTCCAGTTTTGAAATGCATCAGTCTGAAAATGATATAATCGGTGTCATATCTTAACTTCCAGTAAAAGGGATTCCTAGTCGTTATTAGTAGCATACTGTACAGTGTGATAATATAATTAGATTCAAAGCCATAAAATTGATGGAAATAATACAAGACATTTCTTACTTAAAAAGATATCTACTGTAATGATTTTATTATGTTAATATATTGCAACTATTATAACATGATATAGTTTTTTATTCAATTGCCATACTGAATTATGAGTGATATTACTGGAACAGTTAAATTTATTCTAAAATGGCTAATGTTGCATAAAAATTAGTACTTGACTTTTAGATCATGGTAACAACATTAACCTATTGTAGTAGTATTTAACTACTGAAATAGCTATTTCTTATGCAATTTTGATCAATCCTTTCTATAACTGTGATTTCAACAATAAAATAGATGCAAAAATATCTACAAAATTAGCGCTATAGTAAAATAAACGTGTAGAGATCTATGAAGATGAAGATATTCAAACTCATGATTATGATTCGAAGTAGGCTTCGTAAGATACTATGGATACGTAGGTTGCGTAGGATTCTATTTGCCACGACTGCAACTCACTTTACTCTAGCTAGAAATAGTCACTTCGATTAATTTCACTGAAATAGCGGTTCACAAGTACCAACCAGGATGACTTATCAGCGTTGCCGGTGTATAAATAAACACAGCTCTCCTCTCCTATAGGCCATAAGGGATATTTACAGTATATTATGGATGTAAAAGAATTTCCCTTAATATTAAAGCTCTAGGAGGAAATCATATTCTGATATATCTGTAAATATGGCTATGATGGATTTGTGATTTAATGGTTGTGTATACTCACATCAAATCTACAAGATATTTTACAGTTAGCATCTACTTTCAAGTACGCCTTACAAATTAAGCCTAAAAATATGCATCGAATATGGTAAGTCATATCCCAAAGAAATTGTAGGATGAGCAGTGTTTTAGTTACCTCCCATAAGCTGTGGTAAAAATTTTGATATTCTTATCAGTCAACCTGTTTACGCTCCGTAGATTTTTCTACTTCTGATATCTAAAAATCTTGAAAACTGAACCGTATTCAGACCGGGCAGAGGTGAGCTAGCATCCCTACTACTAGTAGTAATCCATACTTCGATGACAGACACGAGCATACAATTCGTGAAAATAGTTTACATGATTGTAAATCCTTCAAATCCGATATTAAAGATATTAGTGTTATGGAACAAAGATCATAAACTCGCCATAGCATAACGGCAGAGTTCGGTCATACATGAAAAATTGCTCAATTATGCTAATTAGCTGCCATACAGTAGAATTAGATTCTTGATAATTCCCCTGCTTATTGATTTACAATCGGATGGTCAATATCAGAGAAGTTACTAAGAATTACTTAAAATGCCATTACTAAAATACTATATTATTATTAATAATTATTAATCATTTCTTAAACTAAGTGATTGCATATGGTATATTAATTATATATATATCTATTGCTAATAGGATATTCATAAAATACTAAGCCTATTACAATATCAATAATTCCTATGATTATATATAATCGAAAAGAGATAGTCTTATCATTGTTGATACTATACAGATTTAGTACACATTTAATGTTGTCAGAAATTGTCAAGACATTTAAGAACGTGTGTAGAATACTTTCACGTGCCTTGACCGAACTGTCGATTTCAGTTTGATATTATAACGAATAGATTTTTGAAGTCTGTAGTATTTTATATGGCTGATTTTTAGAAATTTTGTGGTTGTCAAGCGCTACTCACTAATGTTTGTATTTCTTCCGGTTTAAATTATGCCCAACTTTGATGATACTAATTAATCAAGAATGATAAAATAGGGAAGTTATTCATAAAGTAATCAGGATGTCAAATTAATGTATATTTGCTACAGTAATTGTTAAACCATTTCAGACGTCTTTTCCTAAAAGATGGATTCTTTTCAATTTTTAACAGTATAAGAACTATAGCACTGTAGATTAAACGTGTCACTAGTTGATGATATATATCGATAATATTATAATCGGGTACGGTAGTAATTACATATTGTATGTAGCTATAAATAGTATTAGAGTTAGCTGATACCATTTCCTCGGAGACTGGATAACAACAAGGTATAAAGAATCTTTGCTAGCTTTAATTCTACATCTACGCCACGTAATCACCGTACAAGAAATATCAATCAATTCTATCAACCGAAGGATCTGCTACTGGTATGGCATAAAAATTATTGCAGAGTATTTATTAGTCTTAATCGTAGCGCGTTAAAAATGATGCTGTGCCCCTTCTTTACGACTATCGACAAGGTTCCTAATCATAAATTCATAATCAAAATGATACGATATGTTGATCACCATAGCTTAAACTTATCAGTTATTGACTTACTTACGAAATATCGTATGTCTTTAATCATTTTTTAAAGTAATGATCCTTCATAAATTTAACGGATAGACTGGCTATTTGAGATAAATATGCTATAGTACCCACTATAAACTTCATAATAGCTGTGCAATTACTTTTTTAAAGTAATTATTATACTCGTATACTCCTATGCACGCGACTCTGCATGCTGTTTCCGACAGTATACATCATTTTACACTGCTAGGAAATACCTATCTTCCAAACTGTTACTGGATATATGCTGCACAAGTCATAACCTGCTCTCGAATCTAGTAATGGCTAATATATTGGTAATAGTAAGATTAGCTTGCATCAAGTTATCTCTGCTTATATAATGGCAATTTGTATTTTCACACTGCTGGTTATGCAATTTAGCTTTCATCAAATCATTTCGGCTTTTTACCGTACAGTCAAGCTTAATTTAATCCTGACTCTCTTCTAGCTGCTTGCTAAACCTCGAATTATTCCCTATAATTTACCAGTCTTGTAGCTGCATTCATTCTCTGAATGCCTACCAAGCGTTACATCGTACTGCTATAGTATCCCTAAAATTGATAAAAGTCGTAAGGTACAATTTCCTGCAAAAAGTAATAGAGAGGCCAATTCTGATTTAGTATCATAAGCAAAGACAGTAGTAGTTTAATGCAATGATCGATTTCCTTGATCTTAACAGTCAAGGGTAAGATAGTTTCGACTATATTCGTGTAGCTATTCGTGGATAATCAATTTATACGGTAGATATATTGTATCTGAATAGCTAGCAAATCTACTAAATATTCTTGCTGGTTACACATGCTACTGATATTTGTACCTTACATTTAGTAAGAGTAAGAGTAGAGAGTGAAACCTGTTTATTCCTTTGCTAGATGTATCAATTATGCTCTTAATTAACTACCCTAGTAGTTGCGGCTACATCTATCATCGTCATTTAGCCTAATCACGCGTAGTCACAAGTACGCTAAGATCTAACTTATTTTTGATATCATTTCTATCATTCTACTTGCGCGACCGCGTATACTTTGCAACAGCGTTATGTTTTATTTCCTACTTTGACAGATGTAGACATCCTTTATTGATAGATTATGGCGCATCGAGATACAGTTGATATAAAACGGATTCATTAGATATGTCGTCTGGCAAACCTTAAACGAGATTGGTGAGCATGATATACATGTAGCTGAAAAATGTCGTTGCATTTCTAATCCTAATGTGTATGCTATGCACTATTTGCAAATTTCAGATCTTTTATGCTTCGATATTAAGAATCCATAGACTTACCAATAAACAGAATAGGAAGTAGCCTCTATATTCTTCATCCCCACCCAACTTTATCGTATACTCCAGTTGCAGTATAACGTTTAGAGGGGAGCGCTAATAGCAAATAAACTTTGTACTCTTTATTTCTCTTTCGTCCCGCAAATACTCTAATTCCGTCTTTGCAAACATCTGCTCATCGATAGAATACGAAGATACCTCTTGTTACGGAGTAAGTTGATCTCTACCTCAGAGTTCATGTATAGTCCGCTCTTTATTTCATTAATCAACCATTACAATAACAACACAAAACTCCTTCAGTATAACATTTGATAATAATGTACATTCTACAGACAGTGGCTGGTAACATTGACATCATATATCCATCATATTGCTGCCAATTAATTAATATACGGTTAGAATTAAACTGATTGATAGCAGTTCCTATGATATCACATAGTTTGATAACGTATGGAATACAAACAAGTAAGAGCGTATAACAGTTTAATGATCACAACACCTCTAAGCTCTTTATTTTCTGTCCAGTTTTTATACGCTTATCCTATTTAGAAAAGCATAAAGAACCATAGATGTAGGATATTAGACAGCCTTTACATCGTATATTTTTCTCTAATTCTAACACATGCACTTCAAGTGCACATATATAGAAATTTCTCGATAAATATGACAGCGCAATGACTTCTACATCGTCCTTCCCTTGCTAATCCTAATACACATACTCCGTGTTAGGCTTATGGAAACTTTATTAGCGAATAAGATGGGAGATTACCCTTATTCGCTTCTTCTGTATTTATACTCTAATAATGTGTGTAAAATGGGTTTGTCTCCTGACATCTGCATCCTTCATTCCCTTCCTAATCCTAATACATCGTATACTTTAGTGTTAGGCTTCTATAGACTCACCGCGGTAACAAGTAAAATGGCAAACTCCATTCTACTGTATGCCTCTTCTTGTATTTTATTCTAACATATATCTGTTCCATTGACAAGTGTATATATAAAAACAACGATGCAATTCTAATGCATATTCGTTCATGTTAGGCAGAAAGAAACTTATAAATAGGATAGGAAAATATCATTATTCTTTTTAACTTCCTTTTCAGCCTTACATACGAGTATATGCTTAGTAGTGAGTGTATCTAGGAACATCCATGTAGAATTGTAAGCAGTCTTTATCTCTTTCGTTCCCTCCCTAATTCCTAACGTATATATTCTATTGATAAACATCACCGTCTATCGATAAAATAGGAAGCCATCTTCACATTCTCTAGTCTCTCTCATTCTGATGTAAATCCATACTGCAATGCTACATAAGAATACATCGACGAGGAAGCTATAAGACAGATTGTCTATAGCGGTTATACCAATTTAGAGAATCTTGCAGTTTATTACCAAGCACTATAATACAATACTCCACTAGTAAGACGAATATTGGATAAAAATTCTCGTATCTTGGACTGAAACGGCACCATTTGGTCTTAAGTCATTGAAAAATATAGAATAGGATTACGGCATCGAACAATGCTATTCTGTGCTATATTATGCTAGAGTTAAATTGGAAATTATGTCGGAAATTTACAGTATACCGACAACCACAAATCACCTATTGGCATTCCTTGAACGCATAGTACTAGATTCAAAATTAACGTTTTAACAAACAATAGCATCGCTTGTTGCTAATCCTTTATGACTGAAGATAGACATAACGACTGATTTGAAAATGGAAGCAATTCGCCCAAACCTTTATCTCAACACTGGAAACTTTCGAAGCTATCTTTCAATTCTTTCCCTTGTTGACTTGCTTATTAATAAGTTACGGGTTATAAATAAACAATGCTTAAACAGGTGTACACCAGCTCATTGTTATCAGGTCAGTCCATTAACTCAATTAAATTTAATAGCCGAAAATTCAATAAAATGGCGCTTATAAAGTGAACACAATTGGTTAAACTAATACATTTTGCATTCTCGATTGAATAATTTAAATTACAATCTATCATTGAAATTAAAATGGCTTTCTTTATTTAATGTTATGGCCTGGGTAATATATCTCACAACCCTTCTCGGACTAAGAACAGATTAAAACAACGATCTATTTTACTGTTATGTATAAAAGTTATTTTGTATATAGGCAATTTCCTTCCATTCTACGTTGAGTTTATTATCTTTATATCGTGGTGAAAGGAGTCATTTCATTGCGTCTTATTAATTATCTACGCGTTTATTCTGTATTCGTATAGTAGTTACCTTTGACTGTGATGAAATGGATTACTTCATGTCTCTTTATGCATATCCTGTTTTCCGATGGGTCTAATTTTCGCTGAGATAGTATAGATCATTTTATGCCTATTGCCCGTATTCTTCCCTCTAATAATTTGCCTTGTTGCTATAATAGGATGGGATAATTTTATATCTTGGGTTATGTTCCCTTTATAAAGTTCCATCTTATAGTAATAATTCTCCTTTTAATGTTTCAATCCTTTTAAGACCCGTTTAGCAACACTCTATCTGTGAAAGGTTACCATTTTTAGACGAAGTATTGCTAATTTTTATTTTCTTTTCATAAAACGATGGTGGATAAATTAGTTAAAAGAAATGGAAGAGAGCTGAATAAACACGACGTTAAAATAATAATTTAATGGTATTATAATAGTGGAAAGCAACAATTGCTCTTGCATTCTTGATCTACCATGCAGGCGAAAATTGAATAGAAACGTTTAGAAAATATTGACAATAATAATTAATACTGTAGAATTGATCTTTGGTCTTGATTGTTCTTACCTAGCCGATATCCTTTTATTAGGGCATTGGATCAAATTTTACTTTTAGCCAATTCATTGTCAATGATCGTGCTACCTCTTTTCAAATTTCTTGACCGACCTCCCTTATTCTTGCTTACGTTATAATTAATTGTTTAGATAGGATAGCATGACATTTATGAAGCACATGCTTAATCTGTCATCTTGTTAACTATTCTAACCTAATATAGTCCAATCTGGGGGTATATAAAAGTATTACTGACGTAGCGTAATTTTTTAACATTTTATCCTAACGAAGTTGGTCATCTGTAATAGGATTACATTTTCATCTTGAGCTTAGAATGCTTTCAAGTTAAGGCACGAAAGTTGAATTTTTCAAGTCTGGTAAGCTTTGTTGGTTATTATATTAATTTAATTTTAAAGTGTAATGTATACAAGTATAATTAAATCGAATCTTAATCTATTAATCATGGTATTAATATTAGAAAATGCTTAAATTATGAGAGTAGTAAAATTCATCACCGTTTAATCATTGCTATTTGCTTTTGGATCAGTATGATTGCCAGCGCTCAATTTTGATCTAGCTTTTACGCGACTACAATAGTTACTGAAAAGGATGTTCATACATCCAGGCCAGCGTATGCCGTCGTTTTTTTTGATAAAATAACCATATCAATATGCTCCAATGATCCTAGCATTTATACATTGAAATGTACTCACATCGGTGTAAAATTCGATTCTTTTTCTTTAACGCATCTGACTATTCTTGTCGTTTAAAACTTTTCTAGTACTGTAATCAATATAACAAGTTTCTGCTTACCCTAGAATGGACAATGTCGTCAACCACGATCACGATAGAGCGACAGATGTTAATTCTTTACCAAAATTATTGGGAGAGGGAGAAAAGTGGAAGAGAAAATGATTTAAGAATATCATACAATAAGACATTAGGACGGAACTACTATCTACTTGATCATGATCACACTGTAAATCTGTTAATTATCGTAGACATCAGAATTATCGATGCATCTATGATAAAATAATACATATACACTACAGTATGCCAATCAAAAGTGGCTTATAGCGCTATGTGTAATGCAGTAGCTAGTAAATAGGTGATACTACTTCGCAGCGGTAGCAATTCTGTAATGAATATATCCATCTTGTCAATTCGAAGTAAAATTACACAGATAAGACAGTATTTCATGGTCTAAAACCACCGACATTACCATTATATGAAGTTACAAATGTTGAATTAATGCTAGAACAGAAAGTACTCATGGGAATCTATTTTGATAACTACCCTGGAAAATAGACAATAGTGACAGCTATAGCCTCTCTTGCTATAGGAATCGAACGACAAATCATCCATAGAGATACGCATCCATCACCGTAGATAGACTAGGGAAGTAATTTAGGCCCGGTATTTTTAAATTGATAACAGGATAAAGATCTTAAGTTGGTTACAAACCTATCTCGTATCCAATAAATCCCTGTTAAATAGATGATAATTAATCCCTTGTATCAATATTGTACGCACACAACTTGACTTTTAAACCAGGAAAAATGACTAGCAATCAATATTTTCAGATGATATCAAATAGTATTTTGTACAACTTTTAGAAAGCCATTCTGTGTCGAATAAATCAGTTTTAGATTGATAAGAATCATTTTAGTGTACAGTAATGTACAACATAACTAGTAAATGAGTGCATGAAAGCAGACTACTCCAGAAACTACTCTTACGTGCTTGAATTTACGGTCTGTCGTCAGCTTGTTTAGGTAATTATCGAAATCAGGAAATAAAAATAATAAAGGATGCACAAACATAAAGTATTCAACACCTATTTCTCCCATTTAGAGTTCTATAGTCTTCAAAATATCGTTAGAACAACTTTATAATTATCATTACCACAGCGATGGACAATCGTGTTCTAATCCTGCCTTTTTTAATCGAATTGAATAAATAAATTTTTTCTAATGGAGAATAGTCTTAATTTTCCTTTTACAACGAATATTAAAAATGACCAAGTCTATATGGATATAAAGTATTTTAGATAGTCTTTTGGTTTTAGAGAGCCATAATCTTAAAAAAATAGAGGATACTTATATTTCCTTTTTGATCTACTATTAAAATGATAAAGAATGCAAGGAACATAAAGTATTCAAAAAATATGATCTCAAATGTATCTTTAGAGTAACTGTTAGTAAATATATAGCATTAGAGCATTAGATAACTATCTATTCATTCTAGCTATAAATCTAATATGATTCATAAAGTATAAAAATAGAGAGTACTATGACTTCCGCTTTAAATTCTAGTATTAAAATATTCGAGAATGCACGGATATTTTTAGAGTTTAACTCCTTTAATTAAGATAGTTGTGATCTCAATGGTAAATAGAGAATACCATAATTTACTTTTCAGTCAAGCAATAAATTAATCAAGGATTCAAAAACACTATGAACTAGAAGATATATCTTTGAAACAATTCTCAATTGATCATTATACAATTAACATTAATGGCAAATGTAATATTAATGCTGCCTACTAATCTAAACATGATATAAATATACCGTACCAATAGAGGATAAATTACTTAAATTTATCTTACTATCTAATATCAAAACGACCAAAAATGTGCCCCTATAGCGAATTCACGGTATCGCCTTTGCTTAGAGCGTGATCCTAAAAGATGCAGTGGAAACAACTCCAGTAATTATACGATATACCAGTAATAGCTGATGATATTATTGCCGACCAAAACTAACATGAAAAATAAAACTGAAGACATCGTAATTCTCCTCCAAGTTCACTATTAAAAAAAATATTTAAGAAAATGTATAAACGCAAAACATTCAAGATACGACGCTAGAATGATTTATTTTATTTGAGAAAGATGATATGACAAATAAAATAATTGACGGTGAATATCTACGGATCACTGCTTTCTTAGTAGTTATAAGAACAATTCTAGAGAAATAGTGAATAATGCTATCAATCACTACACGACAAGAAAGTACTGAAAAATAGATTATTTCTTCTATAATCGCACCATAAGCTATTGTTTTTAAACGATAAACACTAAACAGAATTGCGTTCATATAAATTCCTTAATAGAAGCTTATTGGTCATCAAATTTTATTACAAATCAATATATACAAAATTGATGATTAAGGTCAAAACTAATTAGTTACAACTTGTAATGTAAAGGAGAATAGTATTGAATCACGACTATGTATGTAAATACTATCTTGAAGTCAATTTGAAATATGTTAATAGCCTTCTCAATAAGTCTCCTTTGCTAGTAGTTGAAACCGATAAAACATTTTTGATTTGGTTTACTTTAAACTTAAAATTTACATTATTGGTTTGATTTTCGGTATTGAACTCGTGAAAAATTTCACACCTAAACCAAACATGATCAAGGGGGTAATTACAGTACGATAGAAGCGATATAAAAGATCATAACAACTATTTCAAAAAATCTTGCTATGTTTATAGACTGTGTAATCAAAATTTTCTTAGTCACGTGTTGCATTTATCAATTATAATTATTGATTCCTTCGGTGACAGTTATTATTTTTGCAAGAACATAACATGCATTAATGATTGGTATGGCATAAAACTGATGTGTATAACAATCCACATTACTAGAGTAGCTCTCTTTCTTACAAGCATATAACGATATGAATCTATATGCTACGCCTATCCTTAAGACCGGTTTTGCTCTTCAGGCTATCTATTTAAAGATACACTTCTTTTCTTTATCAATTTATTTGATTTCTCAATTCTAAGAGCGTTACACGTATTAATAACTAGCAATAATCTGTATCAATCTAATAGCTTGTTTTTCCATCAAATGAGTCTCCGTAAATTTTTGGCATAGCCTCTAAGTCAACTTACTTAATTATTTGAATGCAAACCACATCTTTGAATCAGATTGATCAATTATATGCTTTCGACAGAAAAGTGTCTGCTGATTAATGGAATTACGGATCAATGTTGATATTTCTATTAATTATTATCGAGAGGCGTTCCTTTGGTTAAGACAGCAAATAAACTGTTGAAAACTCATACTAACAGAAATTTTACGACTTCCATCATTCAATATTGTGCATTGAAATTTAAAAAAATACGAATATAAGTAGCCATCTGTTGATTGTATTGTTATAAAAATCAAATAAATTCAATATTTTCAATTGTTATTTGGTTGATTATCAGATAGCTAAGTCTAAGCGACAGGATCGTCAATATTCGAGCCACTGTTGTTAGTACTTTTCAATTATTATTGTAGAATATTCTATTTTACTGCCAAATTATCTTATATGAGCTCTGTTGAAATGGTTATTAACTACTTAATATTCATAGCTAGCTTCACAATTAACCATGTTTGTTATTGTTAACATCAGCTAGCAACAGATTGCCTCTCATGGAAGACCAAAAGGAAATTTCAATTCATGAAGAAAACCTATACGAATTTTTACGTTTTAGAGATCGGCGTGCACCACTGATTAATGGTCGTCAAGTCGTTGGTATATTATGGGATGCTGAAGTAAGCAATATAATCTATTATAGACGGTCTACACATATTTGAAGTAGATATTAGAAGAAATAAAAAAATTATCATACCATGATTACTCTTATCTTGACATGTATATTATTTCCAAATAACATTTGACGATTATGTTTATCTGTAATAAGATCGGATTTAAATTTTCTGTTACAAATTTAGTTTATACTAAATCATACTAGTAGGCTATTAAGTACTTCTTGATCTACAGATGAACAAAGTCAACAGCAGAAAAATTAACCAAACAATGATTGTACTACTCTCACAGTAATGCAGTGCGTTCCTCCTTCATAGGTGCTATTTTATGAATTCTCTTATTTTTTCTATCCTTAACGGTAGAAATTTTTTAAGGCGCTAAAATTATTTAAGCTGTTAGAATTGATCATACTACTAAATCATCATAATAGCTTCAGTAAGAAATACCATTTCGTTAGCGATCTATTTAGATGAATAGTATTTAACGTCTAGTAATGGATGTTATAGATACCTCTATGGTTTAAATTGGTTGCTTCCGTTGTAATTTTTTCCGCAGCATACTCTTAGTGGTAGAGCAGATAGTCTGAGACAGCACAATTTAATTCATTTCTATCAAACAATAAGCATTGTAAATAATATTATACATATATTCGATTAATTTCTATTTTTTGTATGTCCTGTAAGTTAAACTCAAATACTTTAACTAAATATAGTTGATTACAGCATGTGAAGATCTAAATGTAATAAATGTAAAACAATTTAGCTTTTAATTAAAATGTGATATAACTTTGCTCATTTTATAAAAAGAATTAGACTGATGATGTGCTTTCTACGTACTGATATATTTGATGGCTAGAACTCCTTCTGCAAAACAGAATTAAATATTGCTTTCCTGATACTAAGCTACTAAATGAGATCTTTAAAGGGTTCTATCCATCCCAATTGATTTTACAATGCTTAGTATAAATTCCTTTAAATGCTTCACTACAAATGTGCTCTGAGAAAAGTTACGGTGCTATAGGTTTAATTCTGTAAAAATGTTGTATGTTACTGATAATAGTGATAGCATTATTGCTATGACTAGCCAATAACAATATCGTACTCTGTAACTACCGGTAAAGATCAAGATTATATAACAACATACATGGAAATGGGTCTATAGTACTGTACGCATGTATCCTTTACATGAATAGCTTTATAAGTTCCTAAATCCTTAAATCTTGTATAATGTATTTTAACATGGCTTTAACAGCTTTATTGCATTGCTTATTATGTTCACCCAGTATTATATCATAAAAGCTACGTCATATTTATATTAATGTTCTTTCTAATTAATTTATCAGTTTATCGGTCGATTTCTTATTCATTGTCGACAGCAAAATCCACGCCAGTATATTAATGATAACATCGAAAGACTACGGGTAAGAAAGCTTTTATACGACAAAGTCCTATGATTCATGATAACTTAATAACTGCTATTGTAGTTATTAGTACTAATTTTACAGCAATAAAATTAACTAAAACATCTACTGCTACATTATCACTACAATTATTGTACAAGTATTTAGAGAAAATGCTTCAGCCTTATTCACATACTGGATACTACATTATGTAAATGAAAATACTTTTTAAATTGAACTAAAAATTCGCTGTCTGTATCTTAGAATACAGCTTCTAAACCCAATGAAATCCAACTTGGTATTTCTTTCGATCGAATTATTGCTTACGACCATTATAAACAGGTGAGGAAAATATTATGTACAAAGTTTATATTTCTATGTACATGATATAGATATTACTAATACTCGATCAATATTTATAACTATCTCAACAACGTTTTCTGAATCGGTGGGTATCCATGGCACACAAAACCGTAACTGGGAAACTACTCCTGTGCCACTACCTTATTTAAATATTCAAAGACATCAGTTTTAGACGCTGATTTATTAAATTTGCGTTACTGTACATGCAATCATTCAGAAAAATTGTTAACTCTTATAACAAGACACGAAAGAAGTGATTATGGAGAAACTTACGCATTGACAGCTCAATCTAAAACAGCAGTAAGTCTGGTAAAATGAAGTTATGTTCTTAATTTTAAATATTATCTACTCATAGACAATTTCTATTCCGTATAACGACTTAATATCGCTAATAATTTACGTACATAGTACGAGTATATAACATTTTTACATGATTAATTCAATCCTATATCAATTTTGCCTTAATTACAGCTTTATTATTAAAAATATCTAATAAATTATTTACATTAGATATTGCAGTACATCACAAATACAGTAACTAGCTTTATGCAGTCATCCTGTTCATCATTATCACTTATGAAATTATTTGATATACAAGTAGTTGAAGTTGAAAATAATGTAAAAATTGAAATATAGATTTCATATATATTATACATTCTAATATATGATTTCAAATATATTGGAGGAATCTTTATGAGGGGATTAAACCAAAAAGATTTTCAATTTTCATGATGTTATAGATTAAGAACATGGCTCGCTTAATTTCCAAAGCAATCAAGGATATTTATGAACGACTTGAAGAAGATACTGCTTATAAACCACCTAGTCCTTTGATATCAAATCGAAAATGGGTAAATCTATAGTTCAAAATTTTTTCTTAAATGCTACCCTAATCTATTAATTACTTATACTCATTGCAAATATATTTTTAAAGAATGGGAATCAAAATCAGCTATATATCTTGTCCACATACTTGATAATAGCTATTTGATTTTAATTACCTACTACAATATTATACCTAGTATCAATGAATTTTACCAATACACACATTATATTATTATACATTTGTTATCTATGACTTTTTTTAAGGTAATAAACAAGTATGTACGTACTAGATTAGCTTTTCTAAAGTAATTTTAATTTTACATACTAATTTAAGTAATTATAATATGCCGTATATGATTATGATAGGTAGCAAATAAGAATTATCGATAACATAAATTTATTTTGCTTAACGTCCCGATACAGTAATAGCAGCTAATTTTACGGGATACCTTATTTACTAGCTTCGTTATAACGTCTTGAAATTCCTAATTAGCAATGGTATTATTTTGTAATCATAACGATAAAAACGTTTTATGATTGACTAATTAAATGCACTATTTTCCATTTTCATACCAATATGTAGCTAAAACATGGCATTAGATCATATCAGGACAAATCTATGATATTAAAATCGAACCTTGACCCTAATTATCAAGTAAACGAATTAGCACCACGTCGACGCGCCATGTCTGCTTCATGCGCTACTTTATCCTCTAGGCCTAACAATATCATGATTATTATCGATGAAGATGATATCGACTGTCCACCATTACCACCTCGAGATAATTTACTCAAACCAAGTTTAGATTCTATGCAAAGTCAAAAAATGTTTAACGAGTATCCTCCAATGCAGACCAAGTTTACTACAGCTGGATAT
Source organism: Trichoplax adhaerens (assembly GCF_000150275.1). Classification (NCBI taxonomy): domain Eukaryota; kingdom Metazoa; phylum Placozoa; class Uniplacotomia; order Trichoplacea; family Trichoplacidae; genus Trichoplax; species Trichoplax adhaerens. The sequence goes on from NW_002060948.1 coordinate 3,236,830, forward strand.
TGTCGTGATCCGTCCCTTCCTCCACCACTACCACCGCGCAAGATATCCGCTGGTGACATCATCTTGACATCCAGCAGTGGTAAGTTGTAGCTATCTAAAGTCAGCCTATTATATTATTTTGATTGCAGAAATTTGTTATATTGATGTTTGGTCTGGTACCAATAGCTACTTCAATAACAATTTATAGTAACCGATAAATGTTACTATAAAGGAATATAATACAATCTATACTGAATTTAGGCTATATTATCTTCGTATTAAATGCCTTTCTATTAACATATTTAGTACCTTGTTGTTTATAAAATTTAATATTTTAATTGTAGCTGAAATTCAAGTAATACGATTATTGTTGTCAAATTTTTAATTCTGTCGATAGGAGCAATTCAAGCTTTAATTCATCAAAGTTCTACAGATCGAAATAACACAAGTGGTATGGAAAATTTAAGCGAAGATAACATTGATCAAAACCCTTCAAATGATAGCAATAATAGGGATAACAGGTGATTGTCCAGTATAATTAATCTATATCGCGCTAATAACATCACATTTGCTAAGGATATTATGATGTTATGTAATAAATTCGTTATATACAGTAGTCAGTTGTGTTCCATAATACAGACATATAACACTAGCACGGTGCACTCAGAGATTATTTTTTGATGGCTAATTTTGTTATTATATCACCTACTTTTAGAGCTCATAGCTCAAGGATATCCGAACAATTAGATAAAAATGCTTGGTTTAAGCCACACCTAACTCGGTAAATTTTATTAGTTGGTAATAAATTTATGGTACTTTAGACAATTTTTGATCATTGAGTTGGTTATATTTTTTGTTATCAATTAAAATGCTCTAGATAGCATGTTATCGCACCACAAACTCGTATATAGTGTTCTCAGGATAGTATTTCTAAATAATAAAATCGTCAACTCTATAAGGATCAATTTTGATTATCTATTTAGAAAGCAAACAGAAGCAAAATTACTTGAGTACGATCACATTGGGAGATTTCTTATCAGAAAAAGTAAAAGCGATCCACATAATTATGCTCTATCACTTGTTGCTCCAAGCTCTAAACCGGATGATGAAGCTATGATCTATCATTATAAGATTCTAATGAACAATGGTCGACCTAATATAGAGGTTGTATTAATATTTGCAATAGATAATGGTTTTATAGAAAGGTTATTATACATTGCATGCAGCATTTTACTAATTGTATACCTAATTGGCTATTATAGGGCTTTGACAAGACGTTTGATAGCGTTCCAGACTTGGTTGAATACTATTCTAAAATACCTGACCTAGTTTGTGCGCTTAAGCCGTAATAGTTATTGTACTACAAATATATAAAATACATCTAAGTAGTATAATATTGTATTTCTTGATCGAAATGAGTTTGATGTTGATTTTGATTTATTTTCTGGCAAAGTTCATATTTATAATATTCTTTAATAGTACCATAGTTATTTGTCGAGAGTGTATTTTTCTTTCATGATTGAAGTTCATGATTTCATAGCCTAATTGCAATATACGAAGAAAAATGACAATGCTTTCCCCATTGAATCAAAACGATAATTATCCTTTACATGTAACCTAGACGTAATCGTAGACATGGCAGCTACATTGTCTATTGTGATATTTCGGAAGGTTGAGACTTCGGTATTAGTCGCAATAAAGTACAATAGAATAGTTAACGGAAGAGTAACCTTTATTGAGCTAGTGTACGAGAATAATCATGTAAGATTATCGTGCGAGTAACAACGTGATTAGTCGAATAACTATAGTAGTGTAGAATAGGTAAAGCGTGTAACGGTGTTAGCTTACCGTGTAACTACCAGAACTAACTAACGAAATAGACGAAAAAACATAGCTTTTATAATGTTAGCAGCACAGTAGGAGGAAATTATTTATAGACGCGAATGATTCATGAAAATAGGTTACCTCTATGTTAAGCTAGTGCTACGGTATAATCTAGCTAGAGTAGAGTACAAAATATTTCTACAGAGTAAATTGTTAAATATAGATCATACATATTTAAAGTTATGTTACAGTCTTAGAGTTATGCTACGGTCTAGTGAAAACTAGTACTTTTACTAAAAATAGGCTATACCACATTTAGAAGTAAACACCTCATCTATAACTAATGATTAAATAAGAATAAGAGCTACAATCTTGGGATAGTCACTCTTATCGATTATCGTATGCATTGGAAATCTGCTGACTTCTTGTAGATACCATAGTGTACTCTATAAGGGTGAATGTCAGTCGATGCTTTCTGATAACATTTTGAGTCTATTTTCGTACAATAAAGTATCAGATAATACAAATTTATATTTGCTGCTAAGTATTACAAATCCGTTTTACTCGAGAAAGCGACTATAAGTCATGTAGTTCAATCATTTTAAACGTTAATAATATCAACATAATATACAATCTTAATTCTAAATACCGATAATTTGGTGACATAATACAGCATAATTTAGATATCGAGTTAATAATGAAGCTAATAGGGTTTGATACATGCTAAAAATATCCAGCTCTGCAATAGTATACTGTAAATGTTGTGCTTTTACTTAAACAAATCGTGCATTACATTAATAGATCGAAATAGTATGCATAGATATCATCAATTGGAAGAAGCTAATGATCGTAGTGTTGTAAAAAAATAATCTATAATATAATTTTTGGAATTATATTTTCCCGTTGAAAAGTTTAGGTATGGAGCATAGTTTACTGATTGCTAACTGAAACAGTTTTTAATAGCAATACCATTAATTAAATTCAGTAACGACATATTGTTTTTGAACTGGTTTTAATAAATCCGAATTAGACTTTATCAAAATGTTATTTGAAATTCATAGCATAGATGCTTTGATGATAGCGCATAGTACATTATAGTTGTACGAGTTTAGTATAAGTATAGTACAAGTTTAGTATAAGTACAGTACAAGTTTAGTATAAGTACAGTATAAGTATAGTACAAGTAAAGTATAAGAACTAGAACAAGAACACTAGCACTAGAACAAGTAATAAACAACTTGAGTGATAATAATATAATTATTAAAACTGAGATTCGCACTCACTGTTTATCGCTTGTGTCGAAAATACTACGGCATATAAACTTGATAACATCTACGAATATCAAGTATTCTTCATTATTACATTTGTGAACGATAAAAAATAGCGTTAATAATCATAACAGGAAGCAAATTGAATTTAAGAGGTGATTTTATTAATAATTTATGTTATTTCTGTACGATCCAACCGTAAATAACTTGATTCTTACACTAGCTATTATTGTCTATAATTGACGAAATTCTACTTTGAAAATAGAAAAAGCTATCGGTATCATCAAGAAAGACTATTGTTAGATAGTTACTGTAATTTTATTTAAACTGTCAACTATTCTGAAGTAATCTCTGTATATAGCAATTACTTTTCATAGTACAGCATAATACTATGATATTAATTCCTAGATATGATGTCAGTGGTTAAAGTTTGTATTGATTGGTGATATACTATGCGGAATCTAAGATGAATTTTCAGTATAAGAAATACGTGTAAGATGGGTACAAATCCAAGACCTAGCTGAAAATCATACAGTAACGAATTTTGCATAACAATTACCGTGCTTTAAAAGCTAGAACATTACAGCAAACACTTTAATCGGATCATGTCCATTTTTCAGCCGATATTATATTGACTAAAGTCAAGCACTGTATACTGTAGGAAAAGGATAATAGACCTAATGGATTAACATCAAATGTCCAATAAGCTTTTAGTTAATTTGATGATGCGATTCTTTAGCTTAAAACTAATAGACGTTCGGTTAAGGTTAATTAGTAACATTATTAATTGGTAATCTAATAAAGCACCTATCTAATATTTTTAGTAGATCTTAAATAATAAATATCTCTTTTAACTAATTTTTTCTCTATATTTGTCGATGCTTAGAGTTATTCTGTTATCAGTATTGTAACAGTAATTCTCATGCTATACATTATTTATTACATAAATTATTTCATTCATTTCAATAATCCTAAAATGAATGTAACGTAACGCAATGGAAGAGAAAAATAATATCAAGGAATCTAGTTAAATACTAATCTTTTGTATTAAATGATCAATTGCCAAGATCTGGTTATCTTTATGCCTTCGACGATATACTATCGGAAAAAGGTATCATATACCTAGCAAACTAACATAACAACTTCGACAGGATATCTCTAAAAAATTAGGGGAATTTTCTGGATTATCAATGATTTAAATAATATTTATAAAATGACAAAAAATGTTAAATTTATGATACCATTCTTTAGCTCCCAATTGGTCGATGATAGAACGACTTTCATTATTTGGTATCTAATAGCGATCTTATCCAGGTCGCAGGCTATATGTAGTAGTTATTAGTTGATAGATATTTTCGCTCATTAATTCTATCTTCCATTTTAGTCGACATTCAAAATTTATTTGTTATCATCAATAATAGGACAACAATTCTCGCACGACGTGTTGAAGTTTTCATCAATAGGATAATTAACTAATCAATGAATTCCTCAATTCCAAGGTGAATTTAGGTTTCATGTGCAATAGAAGAAAAATCATTAGCATAGTAAAGTTTAATTAAGTTGCTAATTCTAGGCATTCAGCGATAGACAGTTCATAATATAGTATTGTCCGTTGGCTCATGATTTCGATCGTAATTGATAATATAGCATGACTCATAAAATGATAAATCGTATGATTCATAGCACTATTGTTTAGTTACTGTCAATATCATTAGTTTATTTGGCTCCCGATGAGAAGAAAGTTCAATTCCGAAGGTGCAATAGCCTAGTAAACATATTTCAATGAACAATAGCAAAAGCAAAATAAGAAATAATTATCAACTTTGTGTTGATACAGAAGTAGCTGCTTATTTGTAGATATCATAATACATATTTATTCTTGTACACATGTCGTAACGTGGTAACCAATTTTGAGCTACTAAATTCAAAATGCCTCCGGCGATGGCAATGCCCTAGATTATAATAATGATGAATACAATTACTGTTTGTCAATTAATTATGACATTTAATAAGATCAAGTTATTCTTGCATTTGCCTAATATTGTCGATTAAGCAGGAGACAAGATCGCATTTTGGATTGATTGAAAACGTTGATTGATTTTATTATTTAACTCTAGTCTTCAATCTTTCCATCGCTATTGTAATTATTATTCATTCTCTATTGCAGTACGATAACCAGGGGCTTGCCGAACTATCAATCATTATGTAAGCTAGGCTTGTCTGAAAATCGGTCTAGTAGAATATATATTAGTAATATATTGAAAGCCTACTTAGCATGCCATTGGATTTCCTCTGCTTACTTTACCAAAGTTATATTGATTTGAATGCTATCCGATGACATTAGCTTGTATTACAATGAACATTATCTACCTATGTTGTGCTTTACTGGCATAATGATTGTTATAATAGCCATCAATATTAAGTCACTTTACTTATACAACAAGAGCTTGCACGATACTGTTAAAGCCTATTAGTTACTCTTGGCTACAATCTAATCGCTATTATTATCTGGTGTAGAATATAGACTGAAAGGGTGTGCATAAGTTAGTAGCCAGCTCTAGCCTGCATTAAAGTAAATCTATTAAAGTTGTATATTTTACATTACTTTATGTTATCAATCGGTATACGAGAAGAAAGTTTAACATTGGCATCTGACCGAAAATTTTGTGCTTCTAACCCGGAAGGACTTCCCGGAAGCCTACTTTCTATACGATTTCCAATTAGTCTACAATAGCGTTAAGCCATTAACGATTTTCTGTTATAGTTATACTGTAAAAGGCTGATTTACTTCTTGACTGGACAATAGAAGAAGGTACTAATCCTTTATTATTATGCAGTGCGTCATAAAGTGCAGAAATGCAATCGAATATTAAAGAGAGAAAAATAGACGGCTTTTACTGTATTTGTATTCAACTGCATTGTTATGACTACTATTATATCCTGCTGCTAGATAAGTGATAAAATCAGAAAAACAAAACAATAATAATTCTATTAAACCCCTTAAAAAAACATAGTTACAACAAAGAATACTATTGATATAATAAGTCCATCAGTCAAGGTTAACGATTACTAGATTTAAAATATTATACAGCATTTGTTTAAAATATGACTTGTTATTCTAATCGTCAAGCATTATCATGGTAATCCATAAATCTATCTTGTGTCTGTATCACACGACTTTGAAACAGTTAAATAATTAATTGATTGAAGGCTGCAAAAGTAGCTTAAAGTACTATGTAAGTGCACACGACATGCAGTATGTAAAGTCAGAGAGTACTCGAGAAAAAAGCAATATAGTCTCTGCTAAAGTATACTCACTGTCAGTATAGAACAATATTAAGGAAATATTTTTAATATATCTATGAGTATAACGTAGGTATGTTATCCTTGTTGCCGTGACACTCTACTATAGCAAGATTTCATCGGCTTAACGCATTATTTTTCAATTCTGCATGACTATCTATCAATCACTGCTATTGCAAGGATGTCACTAGAAAGTAGACATTAGTATCATGTTAGGGTATACTTGGGTCTAGGGCATTTTATGCCGAGTTCTACGTAATGGTAATGGCGATCCTTTTGCTTTAATTTGATGATGCATTGATATCCTGTGGTTTATGCTTACTTCAAACACAGTTCTGCGCTATCCTGTACTCGATATCTATCGATGTATTGAGTGATTATAGGATAGAGAATACATCTAAATTTGGCATTGGTATTCGTTTACTTCGATGTTGAAGTATCTATTTATTTACCGTTGATTCATTTTAATCATTTAATAATAATAATGTCGATTTGAACTATTTTACTTTGGAGAGTTGCCATCGATACCATGTCGATGCAGTAGATGGTGGTATAGAATACGCATGAGTCGAGCTGCCTTGAACCAGTCGCTTCTGGAGTACAGTACAGTACACTACAATATATTGTACTACAGTACAGTATACTGTACAGTACTGTATCGTACGATGAGCTACAGTACAGTTGTTACTATCCGAGTGAACTCATGACAATGCATGCTGACAGTACACATAATTTTCAGATTATGATAGGTTATTTATTACTCTACATTTCGGTACACTTTTTTGGCAAATTACTGCACGATTTGGCCATGCTCATTTTAAATTTGTGCGCTGGGATAATTTTTGGACACTCTGTACACCTGTCGATGGTTTGGTTAGACCCTAGGGCTGCAATGACTCATAATAATGCAGTCATCCGTCGAGCGACGTACTGTACAGTACGTCACCAGAAGAAAGCAATTCATAGTCGTGACAGTGAGTCAGTGGTACAGTACTTTATACTCTTGAATACAATAGGCGGCTGGTCCAGCAACGTAGTGTACAGTACAGTACTGTGCGTACTGTGTCCAATACCAGAAGAAAGAAATCCACAGTCGTGACAGTGAGTCAGTGGTACAGTACTTTACACTCTTGAATACAGTAGGCGGCTGGTAGGCTGGTACTGCCATTGCGCTGTGTATTGTATTGGCTGGATTGGATGGCAGACGTCACTAAACAATCGGTTGGAAAGTCCCGTACAACCAGTGGAGAGCAAGGCCTAAACTTTGCTGGACAGAGGGCCTTTGAATTCATTGAAAGTAGATCATTTTAATTAATTTCCCGTAGGCATTGCCAAAAGTGGTGCTAATTTACCGGTACGATAGACGCAAAGATTGAATGATTGCAGGTAAATTGGAGAAAGGACAAGTAGTAGTGTATTTGAGCAGCTGGTAAGGCAAAAGTTTGTTTTTGCTTGTGGTGATCGACAATTGGAAAGAAAAGTTGGACTTTTCAAAGGCAGATTCTACATTAATTAATTATTTTATCAAGACGGTGGAGAGAAAGAAGTAGGTACTATTCAAGTCGAGGTACAAGTAAAATGGGCTCTAGTCTCATGCTATTTTCGTTAGCTGTTTTTCATTTTTTTTTTCTCCTCTGATTAATGAGAAATGACTACGTAACAGCATATCATTCATTTCGATATCAGTGAAAGACATGCATTTTGAGCCGATAAAGAAAGCTACACTCCATTGGAGTCGATAGCTAGCGAGCTAAGTTAACTCGCTTGTAACGTTATAATTCTACTTTCCAGTAGATGAATCAATTAATGAACTATAATGTGAAGTAAAATTACCAGCGTTCTTCATGTTATATCCATGGGAGAGAAAAAAAATTGCCATTTACATTGTAGCCAGTGATGAACAAATTGTATTGACACGGCCTTTCCTACTATTGTATTTATAATTTTGGGTGATATCCACTCGCGATACGAACAGAGTAATACTATGGTAGGCAACAAGCTATTTTTTTTATTATTATGTATTGCTGAACTAAAGAATTACGTATTTCAACTACATTACAGAAATGGAGAACGATTGTGGGCTAGGATTGCTAGCATTTCCATCGTCATGTTTTACTTTGTACTACATTTATAACCTAGTACAATAAGTAAAATTAAATTAAATGACTATTCAATCGGACTGTACTATATACTATTTATGTATTGACCAGCAATGTCTAGTTATTCCATTTTGCTAATACAATGGTCATCAAAAGTGATCAAAAGGCGTCTGTTTCTTGATTAGGACTCCTCATGATGACGGTTGTTAGATGCAAAGAATGGAGTAGATCACTTTCGACATCATTAGACATTATGACTACAACTGAGTACAAGTTTTACAAACTAGCAAAACACCCCATGGACTAAACATGACTAATATAGTCATCAACATGATCAATGTTGTTGTATGCTTGCTGCGGGATAGAATACTACGAAGTAAGTGCGTAGTCTCCAGCGCTGTCAAATTGCGTCCATTTGCTTGGATTATATAGTTATTATTGATACTTTTCGATATCCAGACGATTGGCTATCTCGATTAATTTTGACAGATACAGATACTGTCTGGCTCCCCGACATCTGACTATATAGCCTACCGGGTTACTACAGTTAGCGTCTAGCCTCGGAGTAGCTTCTGCTACGATGCTACACCGATCATCAATCAGTATTATCGAAATATTCTCCATAATAAAGAGCCGTTTTTAATTACAAATTTATGACCCAACTAAAAAAAGGTCCAGTCCTTTCATAGCTTCGTCATTACTACTTCCCATAGAGTGTTTCAGACGATATGAATCAGTGCAGTCTAAGTAATACACACAGCAATAAATAGCTGTTGTTACCCCTCTTCAAAATGATGTTGTGAACATACAGTCTAGCATTGACTTTTCAGTACTGTATGAATGTAACAGTTTATCATGTCCATGCGTACCATTGCGACGTAACAATAACATCAGAATTGATAATATAATTATACAATTATGAGCGTAACAATCCCACCTAGGGTTATGCTTTACTGGATATTACTCCTCTACGATAGTAAAATGAATAGAATAATTTGTCGTGAAAAATTTTAATAGGCTCCTTTCGTTAACACTATAAACATCCAAAACAAGGATGTAATTCAAAAAAACGTTTGATAAATGTGACTACACTACTTTATTACAAGTACGTACATGCCTGCCTGTCAATTAATGCACTTTCTTATAGTGTTAACTATCGTCATCCATGTCATAGTCGCCACAATATGTAAAATTTTACGACCAAGTACATGTAATACTCGAGTGCAGAAACAGTACATAAAATGAGATTCATCCCTACACTTAGCAGTGCATTTCTATCTTAATGTATTTCCAAATAACTGAAACAAGACCGAGTTATTCGAACTCAAGTCGCTATTTAGCACTGCAATGACTCACCAAATTTTTTTGGCTTTTTTCTTACCAATATGCGAGCAAGCGAATACCTTCCATTTATACAGTATTTTAGAGACGTTTGATGATGATTGTGTACAGTATGTAAGCATAAAATCTCCTGATCACATTACTTATACACGTAGTACTGTAGATATTTTTTGAAAGATACCGGTATTAATCTAATATAATCTTTATCGTTGAATGTGCTTATGGTACGAGTTATAATTTTTATTAATTAGCGGAATGGGCGGATGAAATAGAGTTTATTTGGTGACAACTGGAGATGTATCGATTCGTGTATCGGAGATTTACAGTAAGACTATGACATTGGCTATCGAAGTACGGTAATGAGCAGCACGGGTTGTAAATTCTTACAGCAAGTAAATACTCTTGGAGTCTTAGTGTTGGTACTGTTATGCCTCTGGCTAGTAGAACCTTTGCGAATAGTGATACAGTGATGCACACAAGCTTAATGTTATCGATTTTTAACGGAATGAAACAGGATGTAATCAATGGTCGAAGAAGTTTACAGTAGTAAGATTTATATGACATGCATCACATTTTGATATACTGTATTTCGCACATTGTTGCTGACATGTAAGACATGTTTATTACAGCTTAAATATGCGGTACTGAACAGTACAGTACTTACTCCTTGTAGAGATACGTATCATGCGTACTACTATAGTGTACAGTATTCTGGACCAGGACACAGTACTGTACTGTATGCAGTGTACAGTAGAACTGTTCTTCAGTTCTAGATGAACAATCTGCTGTACCTTATTATTTGTTTCCAATCCAAAAGAAAACAGTTACGATGGCCTATGAAGATCATGAAAGTCACTTTCATGGGCCGTCGTAATTTTATTTTTCCATCGGGCAAAGTTAGTTTAAACAGTTACGATGGCCTATGAAGGTCATGAAAATCAATTTCATGGGCCGTCGTAATTTTATTTTTTCCATCGGGCAAAATTAGTTTTGTGTATCGAGTTGCTAACTGATCATGGATTATCAAGTAGCTATTCACTGTACAGTATACAGTAATACTGTTAGCTATCTGAAGCGCTACTAAACGTCAAATAGAAGTATGCGAGACAATTAATACCTAATAATATAATCTTTAGTACACAATCTCATCTCGAACAAATAACGAATATCAATTCACTGTATAGGAAAACTTTTATAAAGTAAACATTCTTAGAGTTAGATCAATGATCTACTCATCTACTGTTATGCGAAGATGATGAAAATTAAATTTGATTTTAATTATTGTACGCGACTTGTATAAGAATACGCGTAAGAAAATGAGTGCTTTTCTATCGGATTTTGTCTGTAATTCACCAAAATCGATTAAATGATAAAAGTAGGATATGACGGACGTGCTAGCATATTAATTAGTTACGTATATTTTATTAAACTGCATTACTTCTGTCACAACTTCAGTACCTCTTGATTACTCATAACTTCACAGAATACAGTAAGTAGTTGATAGAATAAGAAATTCAAGTTACGGAATAGAAATAGCATGACAGTATCTACCTACGGGCTATTTTTTACTTTATTTGTCTTGTAGTAGTTTCTGTAAAAATTTATGTAATTTCTGCATATTCACCAAATCGAATCAAGTATAGTCGTATTATATACGCGTATACCGCATATTCAGCATTTTATCCTATGCAGAGTTGTCTTGATCTTTTAATATCTATGCTATATATCTTGACTTTTGCAGATTTAATACACAATTGGATTAAATTGGAGGTGTTAACTATCGACCAATTAACCTTTCAAAGCTAAGCAACTGTGTCATTAATCCTTGGTAACAAGAGACGATATTGCCCAAATTTTTGAGAGACCGGCCTCGTTATTTATCTGGTTTGTAACGCTCTTACAATGTCATCTTCAAACGCCAGCAATCAAGATAACGTTACTGCAGCAGCAGTAGATTCCAACGATGGTAAAAACTGTACTGTACTGAAAATTTTATTACTATCTTGATATTATTACGAGTCAACATCAGCTACCAATAAACTGTGCCTATTCAATATCGACATTTGATTATTTGTTATCCTTCTATATTTTCACTAAATACTCTTAATGCAGATGTTAGCCAGTTAATTTTCATGCAATTTTACCAAATTTTTTTTCAGTTGCAGGCGACGGACATGCTGATGATCAAATCAATACATCAAACCGGAATGATGATATCGACAGCTCTCATGTATCTGCAATCCTTAGTTCTGCATTAGATAACGCTCCTAATAAAGAGACTACTGGAAAGTATGAATTGTATACAATAGTTTTTATAGATAGTAGTAGTTCTAATACATACATACTTTTACAGTATAGCATGATTGCTATTATAAACACAAATCAGTGAGTGGTACGGTCATTGTAATCGATCACTATGATGTAGAAATGTAATAGTCTATTAGTATTACTAGCTAAGGTACTCTGTATCTTTATTGTATAGCAATAAATTCATGCTTATAGAATATTTCATACAACTTTTCATGTAACTACTGTATTCATTTGGTATAGATTTTCACTGATGTCTTCTGTATTCGGAAAGAAAGACAAAACTGGAAAAAGAATTAATACGGAGGTAAACCGCAATTATAATTGCACTCTTACGGCTTTCAGAAATTATTGGTATAAAGCATGTCAAGATTTGATTATAACTGTAATTTCTCAAAAAAAAGGACGGCAAGTGTTTAAAAGTATCATGGCAGACTGATAACGGAAAGTGTATTCAAGAAAAAGCATCAGTATCTAAAGGAAAAACATTACGGTAGTTTTATTCATTACAACATCTAATCAATCTCTGATTAATTATATCCAATGACATACCTTTCATGAAAACGTTAGATTGATCTTGTAGTCTTATTGTGGATCACCATTTAAACAATATTTCTTTGGGCCTGTAATTTAGGGAAGTTTTACAGCAATTTTACGAAAAGCACGATTTAAATTTTCAAAACTACAACGTTTATTTGGAATCTTCACAGTCTGCGTTACCGTATACCTTCAACAGTTATCCGCTAGGTGGTTGTACTATTCATGTGAAAGCAGGTAAAATTCTAAATTATACGGTATAAACCTATTTGCTAGATGAACTTGATTTGAGTAGCTTAATATCAATCCTCTTTCTGTTAAATATTTCTACTACTTATCTGAAACCATATTAAACTAACTAACTTGTCATGATTTTTAGTTGATGAGCAAATTCTTAAGAAGACTAAAGCAAAACAGAAAAGGCCTGCGGCAATAACAAAAACAGACAGTAAAGATTCGCTCACTGATACGAATGATAGTCGAAACCAGAGTCTTAGGGTATAAATTGAAATACACATATAATACTCTTATAAGTAATAGAAATGGATCCAAATTTTCTTTATTTTAAAATAAAAATAATGTTGTTTTAATCCCTTAATCAACAATCTTTTAGTTAATATTCTTGTTACGCTATGATTATTTATAGAAGAAACCAGATTCTAATGAGCCACCTGTTAAACCACCTACTCCAATCTCTGAAAACTCTGGTAGTATATCGAAAAAGAGTGGAAGTAAATTAGCTGCAATTTTCAATAACTCATCAAAAGTATGCATGATCGCTTAAGCTATTACTGAATAATAAATTGAAATACTATAAATTTGACGCTTGATTAATGATAAAATATACCTACTTTGTTAATTAAAAGCAGTCTGAAGGCATCAAAACTTTAGCAGATTCTTTAGAAGAAATAGAATCTACTTTCGAAGAGGAGAAGGAAAATTACATTGAAGAATCATATACATTTCTACTGGTAAGAGCTTTCTTATTTATTAATATATAGGATAGAGAATCTAGGGATTCTTTCACGACTTTAACGACTTTAGCAATTAAATATGAAACAATTCATACCTTTTTGTTATTTTAGAGTGATTCCTGGAGAGACTATGTAGAGGGATCAGAGGTATGTTTATGTAACGAAAGTGCTTCCTACGGAGTAGCTAAAAGATTACCTGAGCTCACAAATTTTTGTTGCTTATCTAGGAATTAAATAAACGCCAAATGGACCATCAACAAGCTATATGGGAGTTGTTATCGACTGAAGTTGGCTACTTACGTGATCTCAAAACAATTTTACAGGTCCGTGAGGAAATGATCTACATATAACTATAATTATTACCGGTATACATTATCTTAATCTAACTTTGTATATTTTAAATAGGTTTTCCAAGGAAGCCTTTGCAGACTTCGTGCAGAAAATTATTTGCAAGATGTTAGTGCAATACAGTAACTGTTGATGATATGTTTTTATCGTCGAACTGTATGAATTATCCTCTCTTGTATATTAGTCTTCCTAATTATAAAATATCATTGTAAATTATGACAGGTGGAAATCAGTAAACTGTTCTGCAACATTTCTGACGTTTACGATTCAAATGCAATATTATGGAAAAATTCATTTGCCCCCATTGTTGATCAAGTAATGTTACTTCTTAATTGTTTAGTAGTATTACTTATCCTTAGAAAACACCTTAATAGGGAGAATTTTTATTAATGATTTACCAAATTTTGCAGTTAAAAACAACAAAACAACCCTTGACGCTTGGTTGCGCGTGGGAATCGTTTAATGCCACGGTAATATTGTAATATCCTTTTCAATAAATTTACACCTTGAACTAAAAAAATGTATAGTAGAAGTACAAATATTGTGCGAAGGTTATTATGTATTTTGGGCATTATCAAATTTGAATAAAATTTCATGGTAAAAAATAGCTGAAGCCCCGATTTACTTTATTTACCCTTCTTATTAAACGCTAGATAAGGGAACATTTTACTCCATATATACACTATTGTGTTGAGCAAACAAGGATGACTACATATCTTAAAGAGAAGATGAAAGACAGTAGCGAATTTAGAACTTTTTTGCAAGTAAGTAATTATTATATCTTAGTGCTACTGTAATATGATATGATTAGATGCAAATTAATATTAACAAAAGTAAGTGCGTAAGTAACAAAACTGTTTGACTTTATTTTTCAAATTTAATTTATAGTGGTGTGAAAATCGAAAGCAACTCAACCGTCTACAGTTACCCGACTTACTAGCAAAGCCAATGCAAAGAATAACAAGATATCCCTTGTTGCTTAAAGCAATTAGAAAAAATCTTGATGATGAAATAGGCAAACAAAATATACAAACAATGGTAAATACTACTTTCAATAATTAATCAATTAATAATACATAAAAGTACCCTTCTTCATATTTGGATTAAATGAATTTTATTCTCTACAGAGTGATCAAGTGGAACAATTTACTACAAAGATTAATAACGCAATAAAAGACCAGCAAGAATATGAAAAAATGTGTACCTCAGTTAGCCGAATCGAAGGCTATACTGTCATAGAACCGATAAATGAAGAAGTCGGCAAGGTATATAACAACTCTTGCTGTTTATGTCTAAATTGAGGTAGTGGTAGTAATTACTCATATTTATACCCTCCCTGACTTCATTTCTAAGAATTGGAAACTACTCAGTTTTGATTATGTAATTTATAATTCTTCTTCTAGTACTTGAACAACTTTAGTAATCTTAACTTAACTGGTTCGATGCCCTTGATTTGTCCGAATGAGACGAGAGTAATTATTAAAGAAGGACCTTTGCGGTTAAAAGAGAAAGATGCTAAGGTTTGGAATATCTATTTTTACTACAACCACAATTTACAATACGAAAGACTAGAGAAATGCTAGTGTAAATCTCTCCACACTCTAATTGCTCCATCGATTGGCTCACTAAACGATACTTTTAATCAATATCACTGAATGCTACGGTAGCAAGAAGCTTAGTTAGCAAGTGGTCAAATAGGCACTGTTCGAAATGTTTAAAGTCTTAAAAAGCTTTTACAACTTGCATTAAGCCACTTTATTACCCAACGTAACAAATGTTACAAAATCAGTATTACTGTAAAATACTCTCATCTTCAATAAGAACTTAAACTGAGGCAGACAAGCAGGTTTGGATCGATACCCAATCATTGGATGATAGATCCTCCAAAATATCTAAAGTATGATTTAATTATACTACAGCTGACTGTAGTTAATTACTTAAATTGTATTAGAATTCTTTAATAAACCCAAAGTGTAAGGTTTTACTTTAAAACCCGGTCGAAAAATGTTTTATATTAGCGCCGATCAATCTACTGTCGTTTAAACGTAATATTGATAGAGTTCTCAACAATTGGATAAATAGTACAGCAGACGTTACACTTTTTCTGCACACGTAATTATAACTATTACTCAGTAACGTTCAGATCTGTTCTAATGTATGTAGATTGATGCATATGGGTTCTTATTCACCGACCACCTTCTCATCACAAAGCAGTCCAAAAGCGGTAAAAGAATTAAAGTTATCAGACAGGTATGCCAACCGATTTATGTTGTTACTGCCAATGCAATATAACGTAACCATCGATTTTAATTATTACGTTATTAATTTTAACTGTCATATTCTATATCTACAGCCCTATTTATTGAATAAAATCAAAGTATACAATCTAAAAGACTCAGGTGAATTTTTTACGGCCATCCAATAAATGTTTCTGTTAAGGCTAAAATGATTTCTTATGTTTTTTGACTTACTATTTATTAACAAATTATGAAATACGTTTTTATTTGTCAATACGAAACAGGCTACTTTCTAATCATCTACTTAAGTGAATTCAATACTGCAGTATCCGCTCTAGCGTTGCAATCTACTAGTTCGGAGCATACCAATAATGAATGGATAGATGCCATCAACAAATCTACTGTATGTACAGTTTGCTTCTTCAATAAACCTTATTGGGATAGTTTAAAATTTTATTCATACTTGATTGATTATTTCAAAATATTCTATTAGAGAGAATATAAGGATCTGCTCGCTGAAAATGGAAACTTCACACAGTTATTTGGCACTCCTCCTCCATCGCCTATAGCCCGTCCTTCTCGCTTCCGGAGATCTGGACATTCAAATAGCAGTGATCATTTAATTATGAATGGAGAGAGAGGAAGAAGCATCTCAACGATATCTAACCGATTGGGGCCAGAGCTTGAAAGAAATAATTCGTTTTTATCTATTTCATCAGAGAAATTACCTAATAGTAGTTCGAGAAGAGGATCCATTGCGTCGGGAGAATACTCTCCGCCATCATCTCCTAAGCCTAAGAAAATGATAGCATCACTGCGACGTTCTCAAACGGTACAAGAAGGAATTGGTGCTGGAAGATATGAGCACAAACGCAAATCTCCTGAAAAATTTCAAAGTCAGGATATTATAAACTTTAGCTTGCCTGTACGAAATCCGGAAAGATCTAATAATGCAATAACAGAAGGGATTGCAATTGTTGCTACCGAATCGGAAACGACCTCATTAGGGACTACCGAAGCAGATAAAGAAGAGTCAAGTACGAATCTCAGCGAGCAAGATACTTCCACTAATCTAAATCCAGATGAAGGTAAAATCTCTAATGTTACCAATCCTGAAGGTAAAGATGAAATAGACGAAACGATCCGGGAATCTAATGGGACATCTAAGGATAAAAATAAAAACGATGATATAGCAACCGTTCAAATTACGCCGAGCGGGTCTCCACAAATATCAAAGTCAAACAAAGTTTATGATGGAAAGATGAAACTATCTAAAACCAGATTTAGAACTGCAAAGAATCGATTCAAAGAGAACATAAGTGATAGCGATCATTTAACTGCCGAAAGCGGTGAGTCATCTGAGGTAGAAGAACGAAGTGATTCACAGAAGGATACAGAAAATTTAGAAGAAGGAAGTGATTTACAGAAGGATACAGAAAATGTAGAAGAACGAAGTGATTTACAGAAGGATACAGAAAATTTAGAAGAAGGAAGTGATTTACAGAAGGATACAGAAAATTTGGAAGAACTAAGCGATTTACAGAAGGCTACAGAAAATTTAGAAGAACGAAGTAATTTACAGAAGGATACAGAAAATTTAGAAGAACGAAGTGATTTACAGAAGGATACAGAAAGTTTGGAAGAACTAAGCGATTTACAGAAGGCTACAGAAAATTTAGAAGAACGAAGTGATTTACAGAAGGATACAGAAAATTTAGAAGAAGCATCAAACTCCAAGGAATCACATGATAATCTGTTGAGTAATGATGATGCAAACGTGGAAGAGTCACCTGAGTACGCTAAGTCAGCATCTACTAATAATGAATTGGAAACTGAAAAGACCCCTAAAGAAAAAACAAAGGAAGACGTCGTGGATGATATACGGTTGACTGTTAATGACGAAGATCAAATCAAAACTGAAATCAGAACTTCTGATAATCAACAAACCATTACAGAAGGTGACGTAGGTAATAATTTAGAAAGCCAAGCAAGTGGCAATGGTGATAGTAACAATGAAGAACCTAATGTAACGGATTCGAAGCAAGAGATTAAAGAAGTAGATAGTGAAAATCGCAATCAAGTAGAAGAAGTGAATCCGTTAGTAAAGGAGGAACAGTCGACCGATACTGACGGCATCAACGAACAAATTGTTGGAGATTCCGATAAAAAAGAAGATATACCAGACAATGAAGCCATAGTTGTACTAGCTGATGATATATTGAAGGCGGAAACCGTTCCAGTAACCTCGGATGAAGTAAAGGTTGACGAGAATATGGCCGAGAACGCCGAGATTTTAGATACTGGCAAGGTCCCCACAGTAAAGAGTGAAGAAGTAATGAATACTGAATTACCTGACAGAGAGGAACTTCCTCAAGAAACGAAAACAGAACTTATAAGTAGTAACGAAACAGCGTTGACTGAAGAAAGCAGCAATGCACCAGTTCTTGATGCTGATAATCGTGTTGATGAAAATCTTTGTGATCAGTCTGATGTGATTCCGAGCGAATTATCACCTGACTTGGCGATGCCAAGCGAAGCGCTACCTGGTAACGAATCTGAATCCGCATTTTTAACCATTGCACCTCCGCCAGATTTTGCAGACGACAGCTACGACGACGTTTTCGATAATCAATTTCCTGAAAATGAGCATACTGATAGGGATGTTGCTTCTTCGACATCTGATCAGGACGAAGAAGACTCTAAAGCGGTGGAAGTTGTTATTGATGATTCTGAGCAAGTCACCCATAGCGATGACGATGTGGACCGAGAATTATCGGACGGGGATGATTATGAGAACAACCCCGCAGCTGACGCCGAGGTTGACATGGCAAATTATAATTACAATGAGATGCCACCAAATAATTCACAGAACACAAGCGCAGATCAAGATCCAATATCTGATGGTATTAAAAGCCCGCCCCTAAGTAGAGTGACAGAAAGCTTGTTGCGGACCCCGTCGCAAAAAGGGCATAGGAATAGAAGTAAGCCAATTGACCAAAGCATGTTGCAGATGAAAGATGGCGTAGAATTATGTGCTCTCCAACTAAAATTGCAGAAATTAGGGGCAACCAGAAATCCCATCAAGATGGCGCAGGCCAAGCGACTGTACTTGAGAACGTTGTCTTTATCTGCTCAGTAAGTCTGGTATAAAGTCGATTACAGTTTTCCACGATTTTAATTAATTAAATGCCCTTGTTGACCTTCGCTAAATTTAGTTTTTATTGGTAATAGACGGGATTCTTTTACGATATATAAAATCGTGTGTCACTTACTAAATTTATGATTGTACATATTACAGGAAAGTCTAATTTTGCAACATTTGGATTTGAAAGTATGAAAGTTTTCTACTGATAGCTACAACTGGGTTTTAGATATTGAATTCAAAGGCAAATTCTGGTCATTATGCAACATAATTATTTTATAATCCTTTCTACCGCGGATAAGTCATGCTGCAATTTAGACAGAATTATAGGAGGAAAAATTATTTTGTCTTTACAAATAATTTAGATCGATTATTTTTTATATTATTTTATTTTATTAATGTAATAACGCGCTACGATAAGTTCGGTTTTGCTAAGGGTCAATGAAATATAGAACTGACACTTACAAACAACGTTTCGGGATTATATCATTTCTACTGTACATGTATCGACTTCTTTATTAATTTAATATAATTTGTAATAAACTAGAGAACTTGGCATGAAGCTTTTTATCATTGAACGTTTTTACAGCATTACCCCATTTATATCAAACGCTACAGTTAAAAACGATATTATTATTTAACTTATCATTTATTTGCTAACAAAATATAGTCTTATAGGGCTTTGACGTTATGACCTACACTATGCGTATATATGAAATTTTTGTCTCTCGTATAATATCTTTCAACATAAGGAACAGGTTTTATTGGAGTAGTACAATATTAAACAGTCCAAATTTTCATCTAATAAGACAATGGATAGACAACTGAAAAAATCTTTATGATTTATTTCATTATGACTGTTTTTCTTATTAATTTACGAGTACTACTGGAAGATTCATTTTTTCAATAGTAAGGTAAATGGTATTAATTGGTGCTAATACCAACTTCATTGAAGTTAGCTTAAAATAAAAATTTTATGGTTATGATGTCTACACAATTACGCACTGTATGGTATGAAATTGTAGTAAAAATAAACTTTACGATTTGATAATTACATTTTTAATGAATATAGTTCGTTATTAAGGGATGCGATTTCAATAAGCATGGATATCTTTGCCGAGTATTCATTTACAGACTGTCCTGCCCTATTTTATCAGAGTTTCATCGAAGTCGATAAAGGCGCAAAAGCGTGTTGTGTTCAAGATTTGTAAAGACTTTGAAAGAATCGCATTGTACGTAGACATTCTCAGCTATCAAGCTAAAGAAAGATATTTCCATTTTTCTGTCAATTTCGCTTGCGTCTACAGGACAGTGCAACACACTGTACGCATAGTAATTGCGATATTGCCGCATGCTTTTGTGGAGTTTTATCTACTGTATTATACTGTAGTATCTCTATGATGTAGACTGTAAAAGTCAACATGAAATCAGACACTACTGAATAACGGTAGTCCTTGGTCACTGTTTTCATCCAGTTTTCCATATCTGTCTTTTATGGAGACTCTACCGAAGTGTACACTGTCCATTAGACCAGCCGGTTTATAAAATGTTCATGAAATAGTTAGCTGAAACTGTTCTACCCCGTGCTGATGCATAATTAACTTAAATTATACTGTACGGTACACCTCTCTATAAAAAATTTTGAAATTAATGATAGAGAGAAGCGATAAAGGTAAAAGGAAGAATTTTTATCTACTGTATTATATAACTCTATGATGTAGACTGTAAAAAGTCAACATGAAATCAGAGACTACTGAATAACGGTAGTCCTTGGTCACTGTTTTCATCCAGTTTTCCATCTGTCTTTTATGGAGACTCTACCGAAGTGTACACTGTCTACTAGACCAGCCGGTTTATAAAATGTTCATAAAATAGTTAGCTGAAACTGTTCTACAGTATACGGTGGCTCATAAGGCTCAGCGCAATATTCCGTAAGAACTGGTGATACGCTACAGAAATGATGTCACACAATCTTCAAGTGATGTCGCGCAAACTTGAATTGGTGATACGACAGAAATGATGTCACACAATTTTTGAAGTGATGTCGCGCTAACTTCCAAATGCACAGCACAGTGTCATACCTTAGTAGTTCTACCCCCGTACTGATGCATAATTAACTTCAATTATACTGTACTGTCCACGTCTCTAGAAAAAGTTTTGCAATTAATGATAGAGAAGAAGCGATAAATGGGCGTTTACCATGATGGTAGTGTACACTGTACAGTATGGTACAGTACATTCAAGTACAGTACAGTACACAGTGCAGCACGTACAGTACTGTAGTCCAGTGAACTAAGACACTGGTACTACTGTACACTCAGTTCAGTACAGTACTGTACGGTACTCTAAAACTGTACTACTGTACAGTAGATTGATTTTCTACTGTACTGTACAGTACATGACGCTTTCGTTTTATCGCATCGCCCATTCTAATTATTTAAGCGTCATTGTAGAGTTCAATTTGAGGGAAATTTTCAGAATTATCATTGCTTGTCATCATACTTACAGAAATAATGGGATATTTCTGTAACAACTATCAAAATCATTGACAATTGGGAAAATTCGTCGTAAAGAGACAAGTCCGTGAAAGAAGAGAATCGGACAGGATACGATCGTTGGCAAGCGAACTTTTTTTATGCCTAGCCGTTTCAATTGTACAGTACGTACTGTACAGTACAGTATAAAAAGCCATTAAACAATCAACAATAGGATTGTACAGTACTGTACTGTACTGTACAGTGTACAGTACTGTATAAAAACACCATCGGCAAGGGTAGGCTATACTGTGGTATAATGAGTGAAAAAAAGTCGGCCTCTCATTTTTGGCAGCTTTTGGCCCTGTCCAGGGTACACTGTACAGTGTCCAGTCTCTCTCCTCTTTCGAGTAGTCCCTGATAGTTCTCTCTTTCCTAGTCCTCTGATACTGGCATCGGCCATTGCACACTTGCACAGTACAGTACAGTGGTACACTGTTACAGTTCTGCAAAATGGACGCGTTGTTGCAGCTCAACGCTCAACAAACTTTGAGTCATACTGTACAGTATACAGTATAGTGTACAGTATTCCACTACAGTACATGGCTATAGTACAGTACACTGTACTGTACTGTAGGCAGTTTTCTTGGACATTTACACTGTACCTTTTGACCGGGATCGAAGGCAAAAGTTCCGTCCGTCATTCCTGTCTACTGTATAGGAAAATACCTACAGTACTGTATACTGTAGCGGCCCACTGTGCACGGTACAGGACTGTACACTGTACAGTATTGAACTTCCTTGAACTTACCTACCAGCAGCCGAGATTGCTCTGCGAGAAACGATTTGGCGTGCCATTTTATTTCATTTTTGCCTTGATTTGATTTAGTTGGCCCGTAACAACCGTTCCAAAGATCGAAAATGGTAAAAATACATTATGATGAGTAGATTGTCAATTAAGTTAACCTTATAAATTCATGTTACTCACTATTTATCCTTAGTCATTCTTACAAATTGCAGTCAATGTTAAATAGGGCATAGACTAGGTGGTTCTTGAAGGACACTAAATGTATAGTGTCCTTAACATGATGCAAAAAGGCTTTGCTATCGGTTCATTCTAGCCTGTACTGGATATTTTAGTACCTATTGTTGTTGTAGTTCAATAAATATCGCCTCCAAATTGCTGTCTTAATATCATTCCTTATTGTTGAGAAAATTGGTACTTGGTTATGAACCTACTGGGCGCAAAAATCCCTCCACTGTATACAGTACTGTGTTTGGAATAAAATGAAACCTACAGTAATTGAGTCCTCTACTTTCTTGTTTGTACCGTTTGTGCTGCTGTTTTACACATATTGCAATCCTCACTCAGTATGAGTAAAATTTCTAGTTATGCGTCTAGAATGTTTGCCGTAGACATTTTTCCCCTTGCAGTTCATCTGTAATATTCTAATTTCTCTCGACTGATAGAGTGATCAACAGCTTGATTGCGCTTTGGATTTAATGCGACGATTGCCTCCGCAACAGATCGAGAAGAATCTCATGGACTTGATTGATTTGGTAGGTTTTATAACCATACTTTTCCCTCTTTCAGTGCAATAAAATCTTGGATCAAACATGCTAATTCTTACTGATACTGTACTATCGCAGAAATAAAGTTAATATTCAACTTACAAAACGATGTGATAATATTCCGATTGGGGATTTGCATTTATCATCAAATCACTTCCTTCTGTTATTATGCCGTGCACGCCCATAGTGATGTCGGCTCTTGTTATCAAACGCATTAGTCATTGCATTCTATTTTAAGGTTAATCTTTATAATTTCTAGGTTCCATCATTATGTGAAGATCTGCTGTCTTCCATAGATCAACCCCTGAAAATTGCAAGAGATAAGACCAACGGCCGCGATTACTTACTTTGTGACTACAACCGCGATGGTGATTCTTATCGGTAAGTCTAAACATCGATACTAGCGAGGGTAGTTATAAGTTATCGTCCGCTTCCTCAAGACTGCAATGAATTCTTGTATACTGTTATCGTATCGCTTTTCATGTGATCTAACACTTCTTGTAAGAAATGTAACGTAACTCTTCAGCGATCTAATTAGTGCCAATTTTTAATATTTATGTACTATGACTGATCCGCATAGTTCGCCGTGGAGCAATCAATACTTTCCTGAACTAGATGACGGTGTTATGCCATCGGATAAGTTGCGAAAGCTAGAAGTGGAAGCTAACAATGCCTTTGATCAATATCGGGAATTGTAAGTTTTACTGTAAAAAGTGCTACCACAAGAAGTAAATAGACCACATTAAGACAGTTATAATCTGAAATGATAGCAAATAAAACAACGTGATCGATCATTATTGGACTGCAATGGAATGTTTATGGTTTATACTGCGTCAAATTTCATAAATATGAACGTAATTTTAATGATTAAGTTTAGCAAATATACTCAGTTATTATACAAGCAGAAATATGTCACTATTTATCAAATAGTTTCTCTAAAAACGATCAAGTTGATTTTTACAATCCAACTAAAGTTACATTTATAATGCAGTACTATAGGTCGGTAGCCTGATTTAATAACGTACTACATTTGTATAGCTTCTGCCATCACTTGTTACAAGATATGAATAATCTGGACTGATAATTGTAACTCACACTACGTACAGTACTTCGTAGTGCCAGATAATTTAGTTAGTTTTAAATTGATTTTGACATCCAAGTATCAGGCAGTTTGAATCTTAGTAAAAATATTTGATTACTTTGCAATATCGTTCGCGCTATTGTAACTATTTGCCCATTTTATCTAAACAGGTATTTCGAAGGTGGTGTCAGCTCAGTATACATGTGGGATTTAGACCACGGTTTCGCTGGAG
Source organism: Trichoplax adhaerens (assembly GCF_000150275.1). Classification (NCBI taxonomy): domain Eukaryota; kingdom Metazoa; phylum Placozoa; class Uniplacotomia; order Trichoplacea; family Trichoplacidae; genus Trichoplax; species Trichoplax adhaerens. The sequence continues at coordinate 3,261,548 of NW_002060948.1, forward strand.
TAATTTTAATTAAGAAAGGTAAGGCGGATGTGCAATATAGTGCTTAATATTCTGTCCTAAAAGATGTAAAAATGCAACTACAATACAGTAATTGGTGTTGATAATATAATTACCTTTTACTTTGTATACAAATAGTTGGCGAAGGCTCTGAAACCATTAAAGGTTGCTGGGATTCAATTCACGTTGTTGAGGTGCAAGAGAAAGGTAGTGGTAGAGCTGCTCACTACAAGTTAACCTCAACCGTTATGTTATGGCTTCGGGTAAATAATAATGGCTATAATGACCGTATTGTCTTATGCTCAATTTTTACTAATGTTATATCATGATACGTAAGTTATGGGTTACACGATAGAAGTATAGATTATAACTGTATCGGTCTTTACGCTTATAGTATAGACAACATTTTATTAAAAACTGATGCTAGAACTGACGATGACCTATATTTCTTTCGCGAATAATCAATTTCCCATTCAGACTGCTAAAGAGGGTTCTGGAACCATGAACCTAGGTGGTAGTCTAACACGACAACATGAAACAGATCATATTGTTACAGATGCAACTCCACACATTGTTAACATTGGCCGCATGATAGAAGACATGGAAAATAAAATTCGTAGTACCCTGAACGATATCTACTTTGGCAAAACAAAGGATATCGTTAATGGAGTAAGGTACGTTAATGTCAGTGAATTTATTAGGATTACAACCGAGCCTTTGTATCTCGATTATATAATCGTAGGCATACTGTATTTATGGCGAAGTTTTGCCTCATGATTTGCTTGATGCTATGAATTATTATTAACTTAATTTCTTGCCCTTAGGTCAATATTAAATTTAAATTCGAGGCAACAACAAAAGAATATGCAGCAAGAGTTGGCAGCGTCACTCGCTTCTCGTAACTTGAAGCGTAATTAAATTTTGTAAAAAATTGTCATAGATGTAGAATATGTACCTGATTAAAATTTTTGTTAACTTGCCAGCTGGTGATCCACTGGTTGTTTGTCTCCACTATATACTAAGTAATCTTCATCGACATTTAAAAACGTTTTTGGTTAATTTTGACACTGATTTCTAAAATAAAAATTTCACTTGTGTGGATAATCTAATTTTAAAATGATTTTAAGTTGGAATCAGCAGCGTATATTTACGTATTACAGTATTCGCACTTTAATAATTATGTACTTGTTACAGTTTCCTATTCGATTGTATAATTAGCAAATTAGATAAATGTAGAGAGCGTTAACAGTATAACGGATTGTACGTTGTAGTAGTAACTGTCTCGTATGTCTTTAGTAGAAAGTCAATTTCGTTTGCGTAAGCTTGTCATTACAATTATCGGTTAACATCAATCACGTCGCAATACAAGTGATCCTATTGATTAGCTTAAATTAGTTATATGTGCATTCTGTTCTCGACAAGCGATTATACTATTTAGCTTAAACTAGTCCGCAATAAGCGTATTCTTATTTCCGTAGTCACTATTCTGGTGATGATGGCAGTGATTAGTAAATGTAGTAAAAAGAATTGGAAAAAAGAAAGAATTTAATCTTAAGCCATGGTTTGCAACAGTTATTTATTCATACTATGAGTAGAATTATACAGGTAACTGACCAATCTAATTTTATTCATTGTAAAATATACAACTCTAATTAATGTGATCGTAGCACTCGGGGCAATTTTAGGCTCTGATTGTTCACTTATTAACATGCCCCAGCTAGTAGTTAAATAGACAATTTTTGTTCAAATTAAGGGTACAAATATACTTATAATCACCAATTTGGATATAAAATGACACCTTACTAGTTTAACATCAATGCAGCAATTTTCTGAACATATATGAATACCGCGTGAATTTTATCAGCATCAACTAAATTTTATCTAGGCATAAAATACATGATTCTTTCTGATAAATTTGTTCCTTCTATATGCTGCTTTACCTAACGTACAGTTTATCATATCCGGTTGATAGCCTGATAAGTACTGTAGATTCTGTATTTGCTGACAAAATACCAACTGATCTTCACTATTTAGTCCTCATTCATTATTGGCCAGATCCTCTTCTGAAGTAGCTGATAGTAATGCCTGAGCCGATTGAGGTAATTGCTCGTAACTTGGATCATCTTGAGCTCGACTGTGATTAATTCCGTAAAAAAAGTAGATGGCAAATCCTGATGACGAGATCAAGTAGAACCACGCATTTTAGTAACAGAAATGAGCATACTGTACCCTATCAGATAGTACTACCAATGAATTCATACCGTCCTGCGATTACTAATACTACTAGTACTAAGGAGACCGATTTCATTCAATTCTGACTAGTTTATTATGCAATCGTAAAATGATATTAATTTTAATTTTAATCATAAATGATTGATAAATACTATACATACCTATAGCTAACCAAATAACAAAACGAATCCATGTTACTGGTTGAAGCATGAGCATTAAATAAATATTAGCCATAATTGATAAAATTGGCATAAATGGGAGCAATGGAGCTTTGAATGGAATTACAACATGACTTTGTGGTTGGAATGCAACGCCTAGGATAGCAAAAATCACTATTACCGTAAAGATAATAACTAATAGGATTAGCCATCCGTTGCCATTTCGTAGCTCTTGATAGCCATGGATAAGAACAGCAAAAAGGCAAAATGAGAATACGATAATTAACATCGTAGCAGTAGTTACAGCACGACTGGTTTGCACGGTCGGTACAGATGAACTCCGTTGCGATGTCAAAAACTGCCTACAATAAGATACACATTGTTGCCATCGATTAGAGTCTGAAAGTGGCGCTGAATTGCTTTGATCATCGGACCGATTTAATTGGCTTAGTTCTTCGGTAGGTTTATTCGAAAAGTTATTTTTATCACCGTCGTTAAACTGCCGTTGCTCGCCTGTCGTAGATGATTCCATTCCATGTTGTTGATCATCTGGCCTATAACGTAAAATGAGGACACAACAAGACACTAACATGTAGGCTAATAAAGTTCCAATAGACATCATTTCAACAAGATGTTCAATACTGAATAGCATAGCTAATAAAGCGGCAATAAGACCGAATAAATACACAGCGACTAACGGTGTTTTAGTTTTGGGATGTATACGAGCAAGAAATTGAAAAATTAACCCATCATTGGCCATAGCGTAGACAATTCGTGGCAGCGGAAAGATACATCCCATTAAACTAGCACTTAGACCACTTATAGCGCCAATCGAAACGATATATTTGACAAATGGAACGCCAACTTGCTCAAACATGACTGATAATGCAGCATTTTCGTTCAACATATAATATGGAACAATCAATGTCATAACTATAGATATAGCGATATAAGCGACACAACAAATTGCCAAGGAAATGATAATAGCAGCAGGGATTGATTTTTTAGGGTTATCGGCTTCTTCACCAGTCGTAGCGATAATATCGAAACCAACAAACGAATAAAAGCATGTTGCAGCGCCAGCAAGTACACCACCACCACCGTATGGGAAAAATCCACCATTTTGATCTAGCCAATTGTCGACATTGACATAAAATAGGCCAAATACAATTATAAATATGATAACAGATAAGTTGATTGTCGTAAAGATTATATTTGTACTGGATGACTTTTGTACTCCTATAGCAATAATCGTCACAGCGATTAGGGTGATGAAAAATGCTAAAAAATCAGGATAAGCAAAGAAACTTCCTGCCATGGATGGAAAATGAGATTTTAAAGCATCAATGTAGACACCGCCAATTATAGAATCTAAGTAACCACTCCATGATCGAGCGATAGAAGCAGTCCCGATTAAATACTCTAAAATTAAATTCCAACCGATAATAAAAGCTGGTAATTCACCTACGGTAACATAACAGTAAGTATAGGCAGATCCAGCCCTTGGTACTCGCGATGAAAATTCAGCATAACATAGAGCAGCTAAAGCCGAAGTAATGGCAGCAATAACAAAGGAAAAAATAACCGCCGGGCCAGCGATATTTCGTGCTACTTGACCAGTAACGACGTAAACACCAGCGCCTAAAGTCCCACCGATGCCTAAAGTCACTAAATCAAATGTAGATAGGCATCGTTGTAACTCTGTCTTAAGAACGTTCTCCTGTGAAACGTTTTTTAAACGGGTAAAACTCCTCACCCATCCTGATACCCTAGCCGCCATCTTTCTCGATACCAAACAACGATAGGTTGAGCAGCAATAACGACAACAAGGACAAAAAAAATATTCCGTATCAAAATAAGAACAATATAAGCAATCTATAAAAGTACACTACTATTTGCCTTTTGTCTGGCTAATTATGAAATCAATAGACTCTGCGTCTTTTAATATTGGTATTGTCCAATTTTTACCTGAATTGTATGGACATCTTTTTATTAGCAATCCATAAAAGAGAATGCAATACTTATCTAGTCTACTATTAGACATAGGGGACTACAGTATAAACAAAAATCGTTGAATATTGTGTCATTGATAGGGAAAGCCTTGAAAGACCTTTATTTTAAAAGTCTCTAGACATTGATCATGTATAATACCATGTTCTATGCGTTAATTTAATCTCTTGTCTATTTAGGATATAAGCTAAGATGATATTGGTAGATAGGAAAATAACAGATGTCCTACCTTGATTCTCTTGTAATGTACACTAAAATGTATTTTTAGTGACAAAGAATGTCTTATAATGGATTGCAATGGTATTGAAGTAACCTTAATTTACTACATTATTAGTTGACTAATGTAATCAAATAACGTCGTTGCTTTACTATAACATTTTAATAATAGGAGGAAAGCAGTGCACTCAGTAATTTTTTTATTTCCGAATGATATACTCAATAGGGTTATACAAGCTTATTAACGAAATAGGTTACCATAGGGCTAATTTTATCATTTTCTTTACTATAAATGCTTTCACATCGGCAGGAAAAAATGGATTTATTCTTTATTTGGGAGTACATTGAAATGCTTGCTGCTAGTGCCTTACGAAAATTTTCTTCATTCTTTTCGAAGGCTTTAAGAAATGAAAATAAGAGATGTTCAAATTTCCTCTTTTTTAATATTTCGACCTTTGCTAAAACCCGATAAACGTATGAATACGTGGTATAAATACGGATATAACATACGGTATATACTATAAAACTACAAAAGTATTTTCGTATCTACCAGGAATAATTCAATTCCTTATGATGTAAAAGCTACGAATGTCGTGTATGAAATGATTTATCTGGTAACGCTTAGATAATCTTGCCGTTGGATAAGATTAGCATTATATATAATCTTGCGATTCTCTTCACTCTCTTATTAATAAAAGACTTTAGCAAATGTCAAAGCAATTCCTAGCTCTTAATATAATGTTTTTGACATTGCTAATACATACAATACCAAAACCCCTGTCATATGTGATACTATTCCATCTACCAATCATCATTTCCTACGGGCTATCGATACCAGTTACATCGTTGACAATATACTTTGCTCGTAAGGGCAATTTAATCCCCTCATGGAATGATATTAGTGCTACTGTACAGTATATAACTTTTCTTCATTCTCCGAAAAGGAAAGCCTCAAAACACTCTATTTTTTAGCGGTTTCAACAATGTCAATCTTTATAGTATTGCTTCACTAATGCTCATGGCAATGCTATAAACTTATAGGCATTATAAGTAATAATATCTGCAGTATCATTTCTTATGATATACTAGCAGCTAAAATAGAGTACTGTATATCTAGCTGTACATTGCCAGTAATAAATTGGATTATCTATGCTTACTTTGACTGTTTAATTCTTTAAATGAACCGTTTTTTAATAATTTCAGCTAAATTTATGTGACTCAGACTTAATTCTATCATGCATAATTGGTAAATTTATTTGATTACAATCATATTCACTTACAGTTAACAGTTTTAATACTGACTTTGTTAATTATCTTAAAGAAGTTTCAATTAGAAAATAGGCTGCATAAGTTGCCATTTTGTCATTTTACTATTTTAACACAATTCATAATTCAACCCATCATCATAATATTACTAAGCGTACCTTCAACCGTTTTATTCACGATGTAACCAGATTGCTTAGAATGGACACCGATATTATAAAATCGATCTCTTGCGGGAATTTTCCTATTATCATGATGTCTTCAAGAATTTCAGCTATTCCTGTACGTTTACGGCAGTATTCATAAATGTAGATGTTATTATCTATCTCATATTGCCTGTTATGGAATCATGAAGTCATGCCATACATATTAACATAAAATGTTCTCTTGGCCAAGGTGTTTCTATTCGAGTTCATTTCTTAAATCTTTAATAGAGATGACGTCAATTCAGTAGAACGATGGAATAACTACATTAATTTAGATTGTTGTGATAACAGAAAAATATTAGGACGATAAATGATTGAATAAGAGCTATACACTGAATCATTATTTTCGATTTTCGTGGAATATCTTGATTAATTAATATCATATTCAGTCCACACCCATACCTTTAACTTGGTTATTGCAATCAGTCGTATTAAGTTGATTTACAAACGATGCTCTATCCTCGTATTATTTATTGCCAGTATTAAAAGGTAAGAAACATATATATATATAAAATTATCCTCAATACTGTTATCCATTTATAAAGCCCCAGAAGACGGATATGTGGCTTAGCTGAAAATAGGACTAAGAGTCAAGGCATTATAAAAATTATTGCATATAAAATATGATCTCTTTCCAACGAAATTAAAATGACCTACAGCCTAAACGATTTAATCAAACTAACTCCTCATACTATACTTATTACTAACCACAATTATGACAGAGGTACAGTAAAACATTTTCCATTAAAATCATGAATCTTGTATATAAAATGGTGAAAATACTGAAAGCTTTAGAAAATCAATGCAGGAATACCTGATCTAGTATTTCTTTCAATAATTTAATCTATTAAATTAAAATAATAATACTATCGTTAGATACCAAATTTTAAGGAAAAAGCAAATTATTCCTGCATGTGAGGCAGTTGAGCTTTAAAATAAATGATAAAAATATTACTAACCGAATAACTAAGCAATAAAATATTAATATTGATCATAGAAACAGTAGTATTTAAGAGATTTTTACATTCAATTCTTTATTCTATCACGTTCAAACTCACATTGACTTTATTTACTCAGTTTAAGTATTTTTGTAAATCCTTAATAGGTTAAGTTAAAATGAAATTGCGACCCGTATTCCTTCAAAATTCCTCATTTTTATATATAGGATGTCGCCGTACTTATTAAATTTTATATTTTTATGCACCGGCCTACCTACAGAAAATGATTTATAAAATTTTTTAAACCTTTGCTAAGTGATATCTGGTATTACCCCTATCTTCATGACATCTGTAGTTAGATATAAATTCATAGTATCAGAAGATAGCAAATTCAGTGGTTTACTGATTACTTTGCAGTAATAAAAATTGATCTTAGATGCGGGAAATATTGAAATCGGACAAGTTATAAGATCCTACTTCGTATCTGTAAAGCTACTCTAGTAATGAGGGGTGCATCGAAATCTCATCTTCAGTGTTTAATTAGTTTATGATTATAATATTATCAATGAAGCCTTGTTTCGTATTGTAATTAACAGAGATTATTAGCGATTCGTCCTTTGCCTAATTAAATCTTTGAACATGTGTGTATCCAATTAACTGACGGCAAAACAGTCCAATTAAATTAAAATCGATCGCTAGTAGACTTAATAGTGATACAATTATCCAAATTAACGAAAATTCGATACTACCTATACGTTAGAAAGCACTTGCAAATAAAAAGAACTGCTAGATCTCTCATTATCGTTTTGAATTTATTCAAGATAACATATTAATTATCACAAATAGTTAATTGTATTTACCGTTAGTTTTAATACGTACCCTATATACAAATTAGCCTCATTAAATTATTCAGTTAAAATGGTAATTGAAAATTCGATTACTCAATACTTACTGAAATAAAATAGTTTCTAAATTAGAAATTTAATCTGCAATTTAATCCAACTAAAATAGAATACCCATGTTACATAGTTAAAATCTATGGAAATCTGTGGAATTTGTAAATCTTAATCATTTTAGCTAATCAAAGATATGAAACGCATAGCTACCGTTCATTTAGATCAAAATATTTTATTATTTCAGGAAAGATCCCAATTATTTTGGCATACTTCCTATCTTCATGATGAGAACTAAGTTGTCTGAAGAAAGACTATCTTAACACCTATAAACAGAATCTTATATTGTTGCAATGCAGTAAATGTACTGGTAATTTTCGCTACAATAGTAATTCACCTTCAGTTGTTTGGCAGCTAATTAAATATTAAGGCTGAGAGTTGCTAACGCATGTTTTATGAGACTAATTGCTCGGTACTCTATTGATCAAACAGGTATTCCATAATAAGCTACGTTTAAAAGATCAGCTATTTTTATTATAGCGTATATCAGCTTATATATACACTTGTGAAATCGGAATTGGACAAATTTTCTCATCTCGTTTCGTCATTGATTAGCTTTCAATAACGGTAGGCCTTAATACTCATTCACTCTTGTACAATTTTATAGATTGATGAAATACTATTTAACAATTATACTATAATATCTTACCACCTTTTCTTTACAAGTCCTTAAATGCAAAAAATTGATTCTCAGTCATATCAATAAAGTAAGCTAATCAACAGATCGAATTAAGTTCAGCGGCTAGTGAGAGGGTAAAGCTACCAGCTCTTGAATGGAAAAAATAACGCCTTTAACCCTTATCTGACGGAATAAACTCAGCTAATCAACAAATCAAAATAAAATTTAAGAATTACCGGAGGGCATACGTCGATATGCATACTAATATACGTCCAACCTATGCAGAGAAATTTTGCAGATCATAAGTGAAAATAAACTTCTAGCATATTTCTTGCTACAATAGTTGATATATGAAGTTAAGAAATGCAAGGTCTCATGATTCAATGCTAGTAAACTGCATTGAATGATAAAGAAGTACATAGATTATTAAGTAATTTACCTTTGGCTAGACTTTAAACGTAAGAATACCACTTTCAATCAGCAGTTTAATCAGGAATATAGATTAGTACGTATTAATAGCAAACAAATAATACAATTACCATATCTCATACTTATCTTGTTAACAATTAAGCGGTACAGCTTGCTATAGTACCCTATTTCTACCTACTTTGGAGTACAATTTTGATCAAACTATCAATGACTAATGCTTAGATCTGCTGGGGATCAGGTACCGAACTGAATTAACGGAACATGATCGCTTTAATTTCAATTGAACAAACGTTCACTTAATTATTAGTAATAGTAGATTAATGTTACTATGACTAATTTGTATAATTGAATACATGATATGACGATTTGATCGATTCGCTGGCGAAATAGTAATGTCGTTTTGTATTTAATTCAAGAGTAAAAGCATACCAGAAAGAGAGGCTTAGTAATGCAACGAACAGCGATACATTTTATCAACAATGTAATAATAGAAAGCTTTCAATGACGATCGTATGATAAGGTGGGGGTAATGCAGGTGCTGCTTACAGTGTGACAAAAACTGCAAGTATAGAAATAAAATTGCGCCCTTCTACCTCTCTGAATACTGTAATAGAAGGAAATTTAGCTGCTAGTCGATAATTGAGCCAAAATTGAGAAATTTTAAAAGAAAAGATCAGTTTTTCTAGCTTCGATAACAGTACCAGATTATCAACGGAAGTTGATACTGGAAAAGGCTACGATTATCTTTTATTTATTCATGTATTCTATAGTAACTATAGTTAAGTAAAAATCCCTGGCATAATATTTCGTAACATATAATAATTTATTTGTAGTATCATGATGAATTAAGGCTAAAGCAAGTGCATACAGGGGATTGCATTATTTTAATAGTAGAATTAACAGATGTACTACATATACGACACAAAAAAAATGATGAAGAGGTAATTATATTATCGGAAATGAACTAATACCATCTGGATCGTTAGGATCTAGAGAAAAGATTTGAAGGGATCAAAAACAATAGATACTAGTCCATTAATTCAATGTAAGTTCATTTCTAGAGAAATTTGTTTATTTAATGAAATTCTCTATCTTGAGCGTTATGAATTATAGATAGAAAATATTTGCCTAGGGATACATTAAAAATAAATGCTGTGTAACACAGTGTCACAATTTCACTTCTGCGACAAGGTAACGTACAGTAAAAGTCTATAAGTAGCTACTGACTTAAACGCCCTTTTACTTAACGTTAAACACACACAGCAAAAGACTGTAAAGATGAAGCTTTTATTAGCAAAGATACACCTACAACTTTTTACCACCCTCTCAACTCAAATGTTCCCGTTGATATAGGAACCGTCTAATTTGTAAACAACAACAGTATTATTATTATACCTTACTAGGAGAATCATCTCGAGCTAAGATGCTCCTTACATAGCTTTTCTATCAGTAAATATTTTGAATCTCTTACTCATACTCAATCTTAATCTAAGCTCGTAGATTGTCTAATTCAACTATCATCAACTAGAACTTGAATCATCCTACTGCTATCTATCACACAATAACAATCAATATCAAATATGTAATGAACTATTACAAACAACATCCACGTTAAGGCATTACTTATCTTACCTAGCACTACAAATATGGATATTTTCCATACTAGCTACTACTGTACTTATTAAACTATCCTAATGACAAGGCAACACCGTAACATGCAGCTAAAGCTACTCATAACAATATTGCAGTTTGTTTTATTTTCGATCTGGAAGTACTACGCAATAGAAACAATACTGTAAGCTTAATTTCATACTAAATGCAGGATAATAAATTATTTGAGGCTCAATAATAGCTTAATTTCATCTTTGAACAGATACAGAATGCAATAAAAAAGCATACAGTTTTTATAGATTTTATGAACTAGGAATTGGACCCTCATTCAATTTGAGGATATAGGAAAACCGTTGCGTTTTACATTTTACTATCAACTGACGTAAGGAATCAGTGTTTTCTTTCTTTTACGTAATAATAAAAAATTGTGATCACAAATTAGCCATACAAATTTATGATCATATATGAATTAATATATTACTAATAATGTAATAATTGTAAGTTTTTGATCAGTGTGTGTGATGCTTATTAATTAAAAGAATATGTTCCTAGAATGCGTTATATTAGGGGCAGATAATGGATCGAAACTGTTATCATGGCTGCTTATTCTTATCTATATTGATATATAATTTCATTTCTAAAGGAAGTGATCAGAAAAAGTTAAGTAAATAATTTCGGTACAATCGTATTTAGCATTTACTAACTGGGATATCGATCATATGAGATGCATATCCTACATAAATTACGATATTCTGACACAAAACGGAAAAGAAAGGTTGATTTTTATCATCAAATTCAGTAGAATAATATTAGCTACTTCACATGATAAGAGATATTGTTGAAGTGTCAGACTTACATTGAATAAAATTAGTTTGATAGCATAATTTCATACACGTATCAGATAGAGGCTTCACCTAATTACGATTATTGCAGTGGTTTATTATTATATTTTAATTATACTACTTCTGGCCTGATAGCTGATAGGCTTAACAACGTTGAAGTGTTCATATATTATGTAAGTAAGTACTTCCGTTTGCAATTTAATTTTTCTCGTCACTTCCACATTTTTATGGTATAAAAGGATATTGTTGATCAATTTGATCTTTAAATATTGACAGTATAACCATACAATTTCTTATTCGAGCTATTAAGGGGTCAAAGTACAAATTGTTCAATCCTAGTTTGCAATTAAGAACTTTTTATTTATATTTTCGAGTGACGACCAATCAGATCGACATGGCAACCAAATAAAAGTATGAGTAAATAAAATTGCACAGCAAATTATCAATTTGCAGAGATTATGGAAAATTCAGTAGGGTCAATTTCAATATTCAATTTCTGGTTAATGCTAATAACTTGTAAACTGACATAAATATAAGACGGTAGCTAAACTCTTAGAGTACCGGTTATAGTGTACATCTTTAAATAGATAAACATCATTTTTATTAAATACCCTACTATTAGAGTATTTGTAGTGAATCCCAATTTCGTAGATACTGACCGTAAAAGTCAACTAGTTAGTAGTTACGGTATTAATTGATTTGTTATTTTATTCCACCACCGAAAGATCTTATACTGCCTTATTTTCATTTATGGAGGAGTATTCTTTTGTTCAGGGTTTATCTGATTTCATTGATGCCAAGAATATTCTGCATTTCGAATTCAAAATTTAATTATTGCACAGTACAGTTATTAAGGACGCAAGATCAATCAAACATGAGCGAATATATGCATAAGCATTGAAGAGAAACGTCGGATCTACTTTCAATATTTGTAAAAGGTATGCCATTATTGTACAATTTAAAGATTTAATATATTTTGTAAATTAAGATCAACAAGATTATTTATTAAACTTTAAGACTATTTATGATTAATGTAATACGATTGTATTAAATTAATAGACAGGATCTACTACTTTAAGTTTTTCCAAGAATATCGACTAAATAAAATATTTACTGAAAGCATTGTTAATTTCGCCTTCATTTTGCAATCGTATCTTACAATCTTCGAGTGTGACTGTATTGATTGAATACATTGACGGGTACACATAATACAAATGTTAAAAACCATATTCTAACAACTCGATTCATCAGGTCCTAAACTGATATGGTACTCAAGTTATTTCTGTACGCAATAAATTAAGCATCCAATAGATATGGTAGATATGTTACGCAAAATTCTTATTTATGAGAGTGCTAAAAATAACAGTATCACTTATCCGTATATTTTAGCGTCAATAATTGTTAATTATGAATCAATTTTGCTTGTTATAAATGGTTTATTTCAAATTATCGATATTTTCTAGCTCCTCACATTTGACATAACCATTAGCTGAGTAACCGTACATTCAGCCACATTAATTATATTTTATTATGCACTATATTCATATCGTTAATACAATTAGCATAATATATATAATTTAATCTAGAATAGCGCTAAATCGCGAGTAGTGTTTCTTTATGACTGCTATTTTCAGTACTAATGTGAAAATTATCGTTATCATAAACCAATATCTATCTCCAAATCTAAAGCAATGTTTATAATTCTATTTTTCAATTCTGGTAATGAGATAAGATCCTCTCCCGCCTCTCTAATGGCATAATGCACTATACGTACATGTACTTAATTATAATGATCATTTAAATCGAACAATGCTTTTACATGATATTTTGATAGCCTTGATCTCACAGCCTAATAATACTTCCTTAATGAAAGATAGCTCGAAACTCTGTACAAATAGAACATTGCACCGTCAAAGTGGGGACAATAAGTCTTGATATACAGTTATATAATTGCTGATAGAGATAATGTTACTATCGTTAGCATTACTAATATAAAAAGTTATTAATTTATAGGAAAAATTACAGTGATTACTTTAAAAATTATTATTTCAACTTCTGAAAGGAGTTAAAATTATCTTGATATATCGTCAAATAAACATTATTCCAAATTTCTCATGCTTATAAAAATAATTTTTTCTGCTGACGTATTCTGAGATATGAAATGTGGGATTAGAGTGTTGTAATATTCCTATTTTAGTATTGAGTAGTTTTATCTAGATATCTTTTACAGATCATATAGTAGGTAATGAAATTGAATTGAATACAGTTTAGTAAGGTAAGAAGTAGTTGAATGAAGACCATGAGAGTCAGCTGCGTGATGACAGATGCATTAACGAGTATTACGGAATAGTTACTATAGTAACGCAAGATTAGAATAGCGCCATATATTTATCTAATATTACAAAACAGAAATTAAATTTTTCCCTAAAAATCTGAACATCTTTATAAAACAATCGTTTCAATTCACAATACATGACCATATTAATGATTGCAGTCTATCTGTTATAAATTTATTAGAATAATTCATCTTTTATTAAATTTGAAAAGAAGCCTTTTCCTTTAGGATACCTACAATACTGTCTTTTACATTAATTATTGATTATATCAGTATCTACACTAAATTGTTGATATAGAGTAAGCCATTATTACCCAGTTTATACCATATAGCATAATATTTAAGCTATTCCCAAGCTATCAAAGTACACCGCATAATAATTTGCTATGAAAATCAATATTCTAATTAACCTATAGAATTACCAACTAGGTAATTCAATTGCACCAATAACTATTATAGAGTCTTTTCATGTCATTTCTGTATAGGTTATGATTATTTTCCCGTTTAAGAAATCAGTAATTGAGAATGAAAGATCACAATATGCCCAAAGTGCTAAGCATTTATTATGATCAAGGATAGTAGACTGAAATTTTTTGTTTAACGACTATGGATGAGAAAATTTTCTATAAGCTATTTTCTTTTATAGTCAAATTGAATACACCGGATTATTTGTTAAAATGTGATGAAATGATTGAACATTTCTATATCGTTACCAGTATCTGAATAAATATAAAGAGAATTTCAGTAGTTACAAACAATAGATCAGCAAGTATGTTCTTTAGGCACATCTTACTCTATTTCATTATTGAGTAACGATCATAATACGATCATCTCTTGATGTACTTATACCGTATCTGCAAATTTATTTTATCAGCTATCATATTTCAAATGTTTTATAGATGCAGATTAAAACATTATGTAAGCACACGTAGCATGATAAATAAAGGCATTTCTCCCTATCTGATTAAATCTGTTACTCTTGTGCGCAGTACGCGCATGCATGCACTTATATCTTGTATACAATTATGTGCATTTTTATTTGTAGTGCAGTACCTGTTATCTAACTGCTATTTTACTTAAAATGTATATGTAGTACTTATTATATACTTGAATAATTAGATAGTGTGCAGTTAGGAATATGGTGTTAGTAGTAAGATCAACGTAATAACTAAGACAGTAATTTCTGCGTTTACAAAATGTGCATTTACATATTGTGTAATCAATTATTGTCATCGAGCCATTATATTTAGTTTATAAGAAAAGGATTCTATTCGAATTTATCAATTGGATCAATTTCACTTAGTATAAAAAGGAATGTTATTGGTATTTCATAGCCAGCATTCATCAACTCGTGCATTCTAAATGCAAGACAGTATTTTACGTGCCAGTTACAGTAAATAAATCACCTCAAAAACCCTTTCATGAGAATAAAACGCAAATATATGAGTGAATGGGCTGGCTAGATTTTGATGGAAGTGAACATTTTATTTTATTTACTGGTAAGTTAAATGGGTGAAAAATGATGAATATCGTATTTTTATCGATAAAATTTTAATCTTCAATAAATTAGTATGTTATTATTAGTAAATTTTATCCTTTTATTTTTAACACCAGCAGCGGGCGTAGATAATAATGAAAACTATGATAGCAATTAATCTGAAAACTTATATCTATATAGATTGCTGTAGTTTTTTTACCCACAAAAATATTAAGATTTGGATTCGTATAATTTACTTTTAAACTTGTGCAATCCATTCTTTAGTTGGTGACATTAATCCTGTTACCGCATTATTTAAAATAGACTTAATATACTCCATCCGAACACGTACAAGTACATTATCGATCTAAAGCTAAAGTGATGTTTCTAATTCTTATCTTATATTTATAGCTTGTTTGCATCCTGATTAGTAAGTCAATTTCTTTCTAAATTAAATGTCTCTCAAAATCGATAGAAAGAGACCATAGTATTTTAATAAATAATTGTGATAACTAATGGTATATACTAAAAGTCTTAGCAATAATATTATAAGTGAAGAATTAATTTCAATACAGCAGTTAATATTTCATGACGATTTATGGTGGTAAATCTCAAAATTGCTAATTTATTAATCAACATTACAAATTCTATTTTTAATTGTTATCATTTGCATATAGTTTTGCTTTTTAGGTAAGATTTCATAGTTATCTCTTACTCTCGGAGATACGTGTCTTGCAAGTCCACCATTCCATTTTATTCATTTCTACTATCATATTCATTAGAATTAATATAAATAATTGATGTATCATAATGCTTTCATTTCACTCCGTAAGATAATGTGACGTATGGAATAATCTCCGAAATTAATTTATTATTTATAAATATTGTCTAGTTAATAATGAACGGTGTAGGCTTGGTTAGATATAATCCTACTGCTCAATTTATAATATTAACTAATGTCAAGTCTATTTTAATGTAGGAAAAATATAATAAAGAAAATACCAATGGCCATATGCATTGCTAGCTCATATGAAATGGCAATTAATCTAAAGGAATCAATGTGATGAAAATTTATTTTGACGGTTTATCAATTATTGCAGTATCCCAAATCTTCTTTTGTAAACGTTACAAGATTACATCAAGCTTTAACTACGTAGTGGATAGTTAAAATTTTTCGAGAACGACCGAGGAAACACGAAATAACGACCGTCATGGAAGGCAATTATAGTTGCACCAATCTTACTATAATTCAAAATGATTATCGCCTAGTTTATGGTATCATCTTAATATCAGCGACTGTATTTGGCTTACTCGGCAATATCGTTTTATTATATATTATATCAACATTAAAAAGAAGAATCTCAACCGATATCTTTATCGTTGGAATAGCAATTTTCGGTTTACTTTGTATACCTTTACATGTTATTTCGATTTTTGTTTACTTTTCACACGATTGCAGGTACTACTTAAGAAGTGGAACATTCACATGTAACTTTTATGGTTGGTTATTAACGATGATTTCCAGCAATGAGGTTATCCTCGTAGTTTTAATAAGTTTAGATCAATACATAGCCATTGTACATCCCTTTGTATACCGAAACTTCGTGACGAATACAACCACTTTTATCGCATTTATCACGACATGTATCATATCGGCACTCCACTCGTCTTATCCATTATTAACACAAATTCACATGGTATCTATTTCGCCATATTACTCGTTTTGTCATTTCGATTATAAGAGTAAACTACCTAAAGCTACTGGCTATACCATATTTCTATTCTCGCTTGGCATGGTACTGTGTATTGTTAACGTTTTTTGTACTATATCCATATTGCGAACATTATGTCGAATTGCTAAACGACGGCATCAAATTAATCCATGCTGCCAAACTGGTCCTCGAGCTGAAATTAAATCAGATTACAATGGACTCATAGCTAACTTACTGAAACGCAATCGTTTAGCTCGTCGATCGGAAGAACTTGCTTTTGCTAAAGCATCAATCCTCCTATTTATATTGTGTTTCTCTTCTTGGTTAGCATTTTCGGTAAGACAAGTAATGCGAGTAAGAACCTACTAGCAAACTGATTAATCCATTAACGTTGTTATAGACGATATTATCTCATATTCTATTAGTAACTGGATAGAACGCAATTGCTTTATTAAGTTAGTTTGATATAAGATCTAACGATTGAATCATAAAGTATTCAAAATTATCACCAAATTATTTATTATGGGGATATTATTATTTTAATTACTGTCTATCCAATAATACGATATAGTATTTGGACAATGTGTAGCCTAGAATTCCTTTCTGGTTCATGGCGACTAGACATATGATAATTAGTGTGGATAGGCGCTAATAGATGGAAATGATTTGGTTGTTACTATTACTAAAATTGGAATAACTTTATTTTCTCTGTCTATGATGTTTTAAAACTTTTATAGGTTGTGGCAATCGCAGGTTTAATCTACCACAAGACTATTTATAATGCCGAACTAGCGGTTATAATAGTTATGTCGTTGATTCCAATCATTGTTCCTTATGTATGCATATATACTGTATTACCATATCGGCGACAGCTAGTACGAATTTGGAGAAATATCCGATCATATAATCGAACTCGTCGGATGACATTTACCAACAGACGAAGTAAGTATAAGAATATCGAAAAATAGTATCGGAAATAATGATTATCTTATCCAAATTGAGACAATTAAATACTATTCCGAATCATAATGCAATATCATAAATGTATATAATCTTCAATGATCAAGTTTAAATTTGAGTAATTTTAAGTTTCAATATCTGCTACATATTTTTCAGTGAATAACGGTAATTGTTTTAGTTAGAATTCTGCCAAGCACGTTCGAGTAAATGTACTGCTATCTCATATGGACAATCTACAGTCTACATTTCGACAGATTCTCTCTTTACTGAGCTAGTGGAATGACGCTATGTTTCAGTTGAAAGATATAATACAATTTATTTAAGTTAATAAAGTATTTACAGTTAACGGTCATCTTAATTCATGACAGTAAGTATAATTGATAAAGATGGGTAACCTAAATTTATTGCCTAATTTGTGTCGATACCATTTTTATCTTTCTTGATAAGGAAGCAAAATTAGAGTATCGAATAATAATATCATAACAGGCTTGAAGGATGGCTTAATGTTCATACTTGCTTATCCATCCCAATTTAACTATAGACGTAATCTAATCTAATTATAATACATAAAATAATCGTAGCTTAAAGCACGCATCAAGCTATTTTTTGAATTAATTATCTCCAACTGTTTTGACTGATTCAATATCTTTGTTATTTTAACAATAAAATCTAGTTAATTTCTTGATAGGTTACCCTTAGAAGTGTTATAACATGGATTATGCAAAATACCAAAGCATTTTATTGATTTCATTTTCTTCCTTTTTTATTCTATCTAGCAACAACAGTGTCTTCGTTAAGTACAACCACATCTGCAATTTCAAGCAGTCCAAGTCGATTCGAGTTAAGATTAACCAGTAGTATTTATCGTAAACCATCGAGGATTACGTGTAGATCTACCTCTAGCCGACATTTAAATCTAAAGACTTTCACATCTGAGTCATAAATGTATCATTTTACCATGTAAATGAATCAATTAAAATTTTCTTGATTTTTATATGTTAGTCAGATTGATAAAGACGTCGTCGGTATGATCCAAATTGGATTATTGAGTTGAAAAAATATTTTGCTAGATGATTAAAAATTTATGGAATAATTATTATAATGGTGATATTGAATCTTTATCTACGTCCAAATTCAGATTTTATTTCGTTTTTTTTCATGAAATATTCATACAACAGCTTGTTTATCCCCAAATGTAGAAGATAATTCTCAAATAAATAAAAAATGTATTTTAAAGCAACACTCTTATGAGCTGTAGCTTAGACATGATAGCTACAGTAGTCTATTAATAATATTTATACACTCTAATGGATAAGAAAGCAAGCCAAGCATGAAATGGACTCGAACATCATAACTTCTGTTTCACAATTCACTGCTTCGTAAATATAGGATTGCGTGATTATGTCCAACTATTTCCTGATGTAGGGGGTAACTTATCAACTTTGGTCAGTGACATAACTTACAACGGATCTATTCGCAGAAATAGAAATTAATTATGTAAGTATATGCATGATTGACAGCGTCTAGTCAAATTAAAAGTTTACGTACTCGTCATAAAAATTGGGTTGATTAAGGACAAACCAGTGAAGAGTTATTGTTTTACTTGAGTATTTAGATTAAAATGGAAACAGATTGAGCTTTAGTAGACTACTGGCTAGTAAATTTTCTTAATTTTAATAAGTGCCAATGTACAGTAATCATCCACCAGCCTGGAGATGATGAAAATAATATAAAAATTATTGACGACTTAAATAAATCAAATTTAATACTGAAAATTTGGGAGGATTTTCTAATAATAAATGGATAATTAAGCTTCATTTTGCAACTTTTTACATAACTTTATTGAGTATACCTGTCTAATTTAGTTAATCTTAAACTATAGACTTGTCTTACTAATTATTAATACAGAAGATGCACTATAATGAATGTAATAGTTTCAATTATTGCATACTATTTTTGTGAAAACCGTACTACATGATAGAGTAACAAGAATATTCATATATTTAAAGTTATTGATTTCGTCGATTACATTGCTTCATGTATGAAATGATGTTGTACATTTAATGAAGCGATCGCAGGATTTGAATAGAAATAACACTCAAGGACTGCTTAAGCGATTCCCAAATTTTATCTACGGTTTCTGATAACCTATACTGATATTTCTTGTATCGTGAATAAAAATTCTAATCTACTACTTGAATGAGAAATTGAATTTTCTTTATTATGGTAATACAGGTTGAATACAGTTTTTCTGAGAAATTAGATCATTCATTTATCTACCGTTACGGCATCTAGCAGAAGAAAGAGTATAAAAAAGAACAAAATTATCGGAGCTAATGGCTTCATCTGACTCTATATCACGAATATTATTTAATTGGTTGATTGATTGATTGATTGGAGCAAAACATTCAAGAATGAAATTTTGATGAGAGCAATACAGATACTTATTACTTTTATTTGTTTTTGTTGACATTTGTTTAACACTTTGAGCATTACTTTAATGACGATGTTTATTGACTAAAATAAAATTTAAATAAACTGCATGACGTTCAATAATTTACATCGTGCAGTTTATTCAAATTTTTTATTTTGGTAATTTATTTCTCCCAGAATAAACAAATGAAAAACATATACACTGGAGGTAAGTTTTATGTATAATAGATATTAGAATGCTGATTTGGCTAGTCGTATTAATTCTATCTGATGACACATATGCTTACAATTAGAGTATACGATATTGAAATTATAATAATCTTGATTATGCCTGATTAAATTTAGATGATAAATCTTCAATAATATTTTTTGATAGTGCAATAGCATAAAATTAGATCATTATGTTATTTATGTTTTATAAGTTTAAGAAAATCTATACATGAGATGAAGACCTGTCATTTACTGTTTAGGCTTATTTTTGGATCTAAAATATAGTATATGCTATGCATAAAAAGTTTATATTGAAACCGTAGATTAATCATAATTGTAAATTCCGTGTTATTGTCATAAGGTGGATAATATTGTATGGTCCTTTATTGTTAACCTCGTTGACTTTTATTTTCCCTCCTCAAATATCCGACTTATCGTCATAAAGACCCAATGATGAATAAAGCAGGTTTAATATATGCGTATGTTCTCGTGAGATTTATTCTCAATTAGATACTTTGATCTTTCCATTTTTAACTTCTTATAAAATGCAGTGTCAAGTTAAATTAGTATTTCCTCAGGCTTCCTTTTTTTCTTCTCTTCTCCGGATCTAATTGTCAATTGAACTTTTTCTAAATTTAGCTCTTTGTGTAGTGACTGCTGTGTGAAAATTATTTCAATTAATATCAGTTCCATTGATTTAGCAAGGAAGTATAGGAGCATATAGTCTTATATCTTTGCATCCCATATCAATGTATACGTGTGTACACATCTTTATGGAATGAATCCATCCATTTCTCATTTAAAAAATAAATGATAATTTAAAGCCATTTTATGATTTTGACTTACAGCGATATCAAATTGCTGCTAGAATTTTAATATTTCCTATATTGACAGTGATAATGGTAGTTTCGGAGATTTTAGTTATGCCAGCACATACCTTGTTATCCATTTCGTCTTTATGCGTCATGAATATTACCGTCATTGCAGTATGAACATTTGACTTTACTAGAATGAACTAATATTGTTTATTATGATATATAAAGTGTAACTGATCAATTTTTAGCTAGTGGCAAATCGGATGATAAAGTCATTGTATAAATAGAATATTTACTAAGTCGACAGTACAATATTTATTTGTCGAACACATGTAAAAGGATACGTAGTACTGTAGTTGGGTTGTGCAGATGTTGTTCCATTTGCCTTTTTAGTAATTAATTAGGTAGATTTAAGATTCAAAAATAAATGTTGATAGAGATTATACACTGTATAATATACAGTATACATTATATATATATATATATATTAGCTACAATGTATTCATTGCAGCATACCGGTAATTCTTCTTGTTTGTTACAGATACATAATTTACTATCGTACTTCTTGGCATGTAGGAGTGATTTACCTAATTATTTCCTTACTCGAAATTTGATACCATAAACAAGGCAAAGGGTGACGCAATTTTTACTATTTGTAAATGTTGAATAAAAGATATACTCACGAATTTTTGCCGTTAAAATAAAAAGAATAACTCTAGTTACAGTACAATAACGTAAAATCGAGCAACAGAATAAAATTTCACGCGGAGATTGCGGAAACAAAGTATTTTGAGTTATTTACACGAGATGCCATATAGTAGTCAGTTTAGCTCTGGCATATACAGGATGTATATACGCGTATTTCTTCATTTTGTGTGCGGGAAAGAGAGCTAGGTTGGATGGAAGGGAGATTTATTTGCCGGAGGAGGAAGAAAGTACAAATTTTTTCTTGAGAAGTCCCTAATATTTGCTATGTCGGTCAGTTTGGACTCTGCCTTGTCACTATCCTAGTGATGTCTAGCCTTGACTATAACATATCATTATTATCATTCATTGCAAATGGGAATGGCGTACGTATAATTGTATACGTATAAAGGAATTTCCAGTAGACAATAACACTGTGTACCAAACTATTTCGGAAGTCCCTACGTACAGTATATATATATGTCACCGTTTTTCAATCAATAAAGAGAAAATACTGCCAACAGTTTCTACAGAAACTGGAACAAGAATAAATCTACCTGCTAGACTTTTGACCAATACCATATGGTTAAACTAAGATTAGTAAGCCAGTTGGTCGTTTTCATTCGTATAGTATTGTATTCCATATTGCCCTTACCTCGATACGCGTATATAATTAGATAACATAGTACGTCCATTTGCACTTGTGCACTTAAATGTCCAGTATGTACATACTATAGAGCCGATAGAGGTAAGGAAAAAAAGCTTTTTTTTCTTACCTCTATGGCACATACTCATTTCTTTCATTTTTATAGATAAAGTTGGATGAAATTGGATCTACAAGAGTCTATGACAATGAGTTGAGTGCAAAACGACTGAGCTAAAAGAAAAGACCACAGCGTTCAGTCAAATCATGGCGTACAACAGGCCCAGCCATATTGATGTTGATATCTTCAATATTCAGCGTAAGCCACTTCAACAACGCCATACTTTTATTTAAGTGGAAATAGCCCCTTCCATTTTATGAAGATATCGACATCAACATGGCTGGGCCTTAGTCATGGACTACTGAAGACCATGGCCATAGTGAAAATTAGAGACCCTGTATGAGGGTTTCTAGTGAACATTATACTGTATACAGTGGTACAAGGGCCGAAGTAGTACTGTAGTGTCAATCAGTGTACTGCACCAGTGCACCGTACCAGTGGTGAGAAAAATAGATGTCATCCCAGAAATGCAAAGGAGAGTGTTAGAACTGAAGGGTTGAAAGTGGAGTTTATTATGAAACTCCTGTGGCGAAATCTGCGTATTGTCATGCTAGCGCACACTACAGTACAGTCTCTAACCCAATAAAATCATGTCGTGGGTGACATCGCTTTCGTACCTGAGTGATACAGTACTGTACTGTATACAGTAAGCTTCTCGGATCGGCCTGTACTGCATATTAATTAAATAAATAAATTAAATAATTATAGATATTAATTATTAACCAACAACTAGCACAGTAGATTGCAAAGCAACACCTGCCAGCTATAAATAACGATCTACCAACGTTTTACTTGAGGTATAGCAGCAGGTAAAGCAGGAAATTCTGATATCAGCAAGATAGTCTGTGCAAAAAAGAGTCGAAAGAACAAAAATGAACGGTATAGCCAAATTTTCATCCATCAATTTCATGCCTGGACGTGGCCTACAGGTCGCATGTTGGCGTGGATTTCATTGTAGTCATACGATGAAATATCATCAACGAGCTGCAGCTACTCCAAGGCGTGCTATTATGTATGTTCCTGGATATGATGATCGTAAAGCGAATAAAGCTGCAACTTTAACCATTGATTCGATCGTTTTGGATTGTGAAGATGGAGTTGCTATCAACAAAAAGGTTGGTGTCAACTACTGTATTAATTGAATATACACAAGCATTGGCATCTCCTCCTTGAAACTGAATACAGAGAGAAATAGTCAATGATCAATTGATTTATGATTTCTGCTAATTTTCCACCTCTGCCACGTACATGTTTACTAAAGTTTTTCATATTATCCTGTAAAAATAAAATAGGATATGTGAAACTTTTGAATAGAACCTGCCTTGCAGTCTTTACGAAATAAATTGCTACAAGGCGTAAATTAGCTACAGACTACTTACTGGCGTTCATTTAATCCTACAAGAAACATTTATGCTATAACAATGCCAGGCATGCCTAGTATGTTAACAGTACGCGTATTTTACTTAGATTAATTCTATCTAATAGCAAAGTATACAATCTAATATCTTACGAAGTAATACAGTATACGGTAGATTAGTAATGAAATATTAATGCTAGCTGTCGTGGAGACCTTAAGTACCTCCAATCTGCTGATGATGATACCACCAGTTGCGGTTAGGAATGGTACAAACTATATGATCTGTATTATTTTTTACAAATTGTAGAACAGTGTTTACTTTTACGTCGTTTCTATTTTGAGATTGCAATTGCTACCTAACTATAGTGCTAGATGAATTTATATGGAGGAGAAGGAAGTAAACCATCTTATTGTTATGCAGTACACTTTTTCGATATAGTTGTAACGTTTCTGTAATGTAGAATGCAATATAGTTGCTACAGTGTTACTCATTTACCAGTAGTTAGATACAACGTTGGGTATCATTTTTACATGGAATAGCATTTGCTATAGCATCTGAGATAATGTTGTCGATGTTATGAAATATGAGAGGTCTGAAATAAGATAGTATGAGTGCAGCCTTATTATATCTCATTATTATAGGGTACTGTCTGATTCGCTTTAGTATCGGTTAGAATACATGAGAATGTCTTATCTCACTCTTACAAATGTTGGTAAACTTATGCATGTACGTCTAGGAAGAAGCACGAGTTAATATACCAAAATTACTGGCACGTACTGATTTCGGATCAAAAGATCGGTTTATTAGGGTCAATTCCAGAGATACTGGACTAACTGAAGATGATGTCTCTTCTATATTGGCGTCAAATAATTTACCTGATGGATTACTTTTACCTAAAGTTAATTCGGTGGATGATATCAATTGGGTTCGTGAATAAGTGTTGAGAATATAGCGTCGGCTTGCATATAACAAGGAACTGATTCCTTTTAATCATCCATATTTCTTAGCTTCATATTCCATTACGGAGATTTGTCGAAGCTATTAATAGTACACTAATGTAAAGACATGCTTGGTGTAGCTATCACTGATACTCTGGTGTTGTTTTAGTTTTGTGATTTAGCTGCCAGAAATGGAAATCTTAAAAGTCTGAATAGACCTATGATTTTAGGTGTAATGGTAGAGACGGCGATAGCAATGCTAAATTTGAAAGAGATTACCTCTTTCAAGAGTAATACATTTGATCTACAATGTTTAATTTTTGGAGCTGATGACTTCTTGGCTGAAATTGGTGAGAGATATTTACATTGCATTTTATCTTGTATTTCATGGATGTAAATTTTTTTTAATTCGTACCTACAAAGTTTATTGCGAGAATGTTGTACTGTAAGTGTTAATCGGAAGTATAATTATCTCGTTATCTAATCTATGATGGTACACATCATGCATGATAGGCGCTTCAAAGACAGAAAACGCTATGGAATTAATGTACGCTAGACAGCATGTAATTTTACACGCTAAGGCATTTGGACTTCAAGCTATTGATATGGTTTATAATAATTACAAAGGTAATGTCATTATTACAATAAGATTGCCACGTTTATTATGATTTTTATGCGGTAAAGTAATCATTATATGTAATTGTTTAATCTTCTTCTTATTTACTTCATCTATGTAGTAAAAACTAATTCCAGTGATTTGATTTTAAATGATGTTAATTACTAGACCTGATAGGTTTACAACGACAAGCTATAGAAGGTGCCAAAATGGGATTTACAGGTAGGCCATTGCAATGACGTATTTTAATCTGAAAATTGTTCGGTACCTATGGTGAGATCAATACGTGATGATTTTCTAAGAACACTATGATAAATTGCTAAATACGATATCTTAGATACCAGTTAGCAAACAAGGCTTTTTTAAATTATTACAAATGCAAGTATAGATAAGTGTTAAAGAAATATCCTTTAGGTAATTAATAAGTTTTGTACGGTACAATACTACTGTATAGCTGAGGTATCCAGACTGCAAATATTACAAAAAATTTTTTTATATTTGATTATCGAAATAATGTCGATAATTATAATAACCTATTCTAACCGTTTGCACTTGA
This sequence comes from Trichoplax adhaerens, assembly GCF_000150275.1. Lineage (NCBI taxonomy): Eukaryota > Metazoa > Placozoa > Uniplacotomia > Trichoplacea > Trichoplacidae > Trichoplax > Trichoplax adhaerens. The sequence continues at coordinate 3,287,880 of NW_002060948.1, forward strand.
TATACTTTCTCTAATAATAAAAGCTAGTACTGTACAAATCCACCTTTAAAATGAATATAAGCCGTATAGTATAGCACTAGGTGACTTCTGTTAGTAACTTATGAAGATTATTATCGACTTAAATTGTACGCTTCTCTACTTAATGACATTGTTAACTTGTGAATATTATACAATGATGATGCGAATATTCAGGGAAGCAGGTAATTCATCCTGGTCAAATTGACATTGTACAAGAATCTTTTTCGCCTTCCAAAGAGCAAATTGAATGGGCTAAAGCACTCTCCATAGCATTTGAAGATCATCAACAGCAAGGAAAAGTAAGTAACTGCTAAAATAGTTGAGCAAGCCCGGATAATACCGTAGCAGATCGATTAATTTCGGAAATTTTGAATACTACATCACGAAATATCATGTTTGGGCTCTTATCCTAGTCATGAAGTATCGTATCTGAAAACTTGCTCATTACTATTCTGTGATAATAGGAGTAAACTGTGCATGCCAAAAGTATAATACAATAATTCTAATGCTGTAAAAATGGCCTTTAGTAATGATAAAACAGTATGAAGAAATGCTGATAATGTACAGTGACATTCAAATTCTCGTCATATATCAACCATGTGATGTTGCAGCATATTTAGTAAAATAGATAGCAACAATATTTTGATATTGATTGCATTAGAGTTATTTAACCCAGATTTGTAAAATGCTGTATTCAATCCAATAATCGTATACCTCCGGGTGATAATCATGGGCAACAGTTTATCATCGTAATAACAGCTACATTTTCGAATACATCTACTTGATAACGCTGTGTTGATTCTCAACTTGACAGTGATTTTGTTAGCCCGATTTCCAGTCAGAAGACGATTGTTAAATTTAAAAATAGGCTATGTGACAGCTACTGTATAAATCTTTCTTTATACTTTAAAGGAACTATGAAAGTACTGTGCAATTGTGCAAGGAGATTTTATCGCATTAAAATGAAAAATTAGTGTAGACTGTGTGAAATCAGATTTGTTACTGTGGCCTATCATATGTGTGCGCTTTAAAATATGATAATTTTACGTAAAATATATTCCTACGTATTCTTTAAAGTCCCAAAGAACACTTAGACTGAAATACGGCAAATTTGTGTGATTATGGCATCACACATTTAATTTGATTCATTGAGTGATGTACTATTTTCTAATTGCGATATTGTTTCGAAATCTTTATTTATAGGGTGCATTCATTTTTCGCGGCCAAATGATCGATAAACCATTGTTATTGCAGGCAAACAATATTTTAAGTTTGATTAATAATGTTAATGGTAGTCATACATCGTCTTAGGATTCTAGTAAATGATCAATGTGTAATAATTGCAATTGTTCCTAACCAGTTTATTTTTACGCCATTAATTAATTGTTCAACAAAAAATATGGTTAAGCTACTTGGGTTGTCATTTTACTATATTTGGACAAGTGATTCATTACATTAGATTGTTCTTTATCGTTTATTGTATTTGTAAATGTAGCGATATTAATATTTATGCCATGACATGAATTCTTCTATTCAATTACTGTTTGACGTTAATCTTTTTGATTTTATCCTTTAAGTTTGGGAAAGAGTTTTAATGTCAATTGTTTAAATGAAAATTAGATTAGGAGCACCCAATTTTAATTCTCGGTAGCGTTTATTTACTTTATCACAATATGCTTCATCTATTAATTTATAGTAGGTGACAATAACGCTATCGACTTTTAATTATGTTTTACTATTTTAATGCGGCGGAAGATCTATAAATTGTTCTGTAGTTGTACGTGGTAGTGTACTACGCACAGTCTAACTAACTGTATGTAATGGGAGATACATCGTTATATACGACTAATAGTGTAGCATGAAAGCTTTATCTGTAATCGATTAAAAAATGATAAATATCGGAAAGACTCAAATAATGACTGCTATTATGATTTTACCGACCATCAACTTTGTACATTATGTAGTAGATAAATAGTAATAGATATTTACTTTACCTACTGAAGCAATGATTTACGTGTAGTAACTCATGCTATAGGTAAATTGATGGATCGTATATCTGCTATTGTATGTCAATGACTATCCTTTAAAAATGACCAAATAAAAGCTATTTATTAGCTGCAATAGACTATGTAGCTCCTGTAGGTCACGTTGTTTGACTTTGAATATCAATGGAATAAGATATTTGACTATTGCATGCTGATGTTGATAGCAAAATGACATATATTATAGTATTTACTGGATTTGTTAACATGATCCCTATTTGTCAGTATTCAAGCGAACTATATCACTAGGTGCATATGGCATCAAGTTTACTTAGTTGATACATCGGAAAATTCTTTTATTGTAATGCAAACTAATCGTAATCCTATATTTACTATTGATAGTGGACGAGATATTTTCATTCAATCTTAAAATCTATTTTTGCGTACGCATATTTTATTTGATTGTAAACATCCTCGAACCGTGCTTCAACTTTGTACGAAAAGCTGTGTCTTAAATTTACAAATTGTTCCTTGCCGTAATCACACAAACTAACCTAATAGCTATTGTTAGTAAAGCTTAAATTTAATATTGTAAATCATGAAGGACTGCCTTGCTTGTTACTAATGAAAAAGTTTGAATATGAAATTTACTGGGCATAATGGCAAGTACTGTATGTAGTAGATAAATGAGCAACTACAGTTTTGTGACTGCACTATGCTCGACTATATTAAGAAGCGTATTTCATTCTATCAAGGCATATAGGCCATAGAAGTCAAGATATTACAATCCTACTAGGACATAATTAACTACATACATGATTGATTGCTAGCACTTGCTACATTCTCGTAACATTCATCAATCATGACCGCAATAGGTCATTGTGGTAGGAACTATAGAAATCTAAATTCCATAGTGTGGCTTAATTTTGATACCTCTCACATAAAGATACTCGTGTACTGGATTTAAATAGGCAACAGTACTAAGTTATATTTCTATAGTGCCATATAGTGATTAGTGACATGCCGTAACATATGGTAGTAAAGGAGAAGATTTTGACCGTAATGGATTGCAGACTGTCAACAACCAATCAATTGAATGCTGGCATGCAAATGGCATATGCTATCTTACTATAAGTATTTATTTTTACTTAAATAAGTACCCGAATTGTAACCTAATATCGGTCACATTTCTACTTGGCAGGTGAGTTCAACATTGATCGATTTTTACTTTGTAAAATGCTAATGACTAGACCACAGAAATGCAATAGATAGAAATATGTTTCTCCATTAGTATAGCATTTTAGAGAATCCAAGCTTTAACTTGACTAAATATTAAATAGCGTAATCACAAAAATAATCTTACTAATAAATTGATAACTGATCAACTAGCACTAACGTAATTAGAGTATTATCGATTGAATGAAAAATTAAGAGTAACTCATGTACTGAATTCTATTTTTTTTTCATAGAATAAGCAGAGGTGAGGAAATCCAAGGATTGTCCACCTGTTGCGAATCTAATAATTATCTTCTAATAAGAAGTATCTTCGATAGATCATTTTACTAAAAGATCTTTCTTTGCCGCAAGTAGAATGGCCGAACAACCAGTAAAGGAAAAAGTAAGATGCCCAGAATGCAGCTGGGCGTTTTACCGTAATGCTTTCACTCGATTGAAACCTGTACCCAATCCTGAAGGCAAATCAGAACTTAAGCAATCTCTTACTACCGCTGATTTAATTTCACTTGGTGTTGGAAGTGTGTTGGGAACTGGTGTATTTGTCGTAGCAGCTGGTGTGGCTAAAAATACTGCAGGACCTGCAGTTACAATTTCTTTTGCTATTGCTGCCTTTGCATCTATCCTTTCCGGTCTCTGTTATGCAGAATTTGGTGCTCGTGTGCCTAAAACAACAGGTCAGTAAGTAATAGAATTAAATATTACCTTGCTTGTGTTATTTTGGACAAATATTTTACTACTATTTGACTTCCACGAAAAATGTAGTTCTACTCGTAGTCGGTAGATTAGTCAGGTCAGATGGTATATCTAATTTTCGAAATTTTCGATCAAAATTTCATTACTTGGTCCCAAAACTGACTATATTACGCCCACGGCACTTGCCTTTAAATTCCTCGTGGAATGTTGAACGCGATGCACCTTATTGTTCAAAGATTTATGGAATAGCCATAATGAAAATGAGTTAAAACCAGTTTACCATCTGATAATAGTCCGCTGATAGTTTTCATGTTATAATATCATACCTTAATTTTTGATTTTCGTAGCAGGATAGGCATATTTAGTTTGAATGAAATAATTCACAAGTTCAATTCTAAATATTTGTAGGTCTAGCTTATCCACTATTTCATTTATAAATTAATCTATAATGTCGCCAATTTTATGAATTAGTTTATATAGACACATGCAATCTTATACGCTTTTAAATGATTATTTAAAGGTGTGATTGAATTAATTGATACCAAAAAGATAGCTACATTCCGTAAAATAATTTAATATTTTTGCGGCTACATCCAAATGTATGAGGCCCATGCGGTTTATAAAATTTGACTAGCGTGCGCTTATTTGGCTATATTTTATCTAATACAATAGATGACAGATGTGGCGTGGCATAGCATAGTGTTATCAATATATTACAGTATTTTGTGTGGACAGATATACTGTATATAGGAACTATTAGGAAGTAATTTAGCTTTGAGTTTAGTGATAGTAAAGGGAAATTTCTAATTTAAAAAATAGTATTGTACAACATTTTACATCTTATAGGAAAAAGTGCCATACTTTCAGCTTATTTATTAGCATTTTGTATCAACATACGTGATAATTATGAAAGTGATCGATGTCATATTGTATACGATTCTCAATCACCAGATGTAGCATAGTACCAGAAGTAGGTAATGTCATATGGTGGATTAGAACACGAGTTCCTATCCAGCCATATTGCTACTAATGTATTCAGTCTCTACGGAGCGGACCCTTACGAACAGACGGTTTAAACTCCCATATACAGTATAAGTTAATATCAGACTTGACAAGTTGGCTAGGGTATAAGAATTTATTAACTACGACGTATACTGAATGAAACGCATTAGATTTGGAATTAAATAATTCTACTTTGTCTAGATTTCTCCTAGAATACAGTAAAGCCAAGCTACAGCTTATAGATTGTATATACATAAAACTATAAGTGTAGAATTGTTTACTTCATATAACTTGTAAAGAGTCCATAAATTCTATTTATATACTAATACATCGATTTTTAATTATCGTTATTTTACAATTGCGCATAAATTTATTCCTAATTTAAAATTTCTCGCATACAAAATTTAATTCTTTGTTTAAATACTTCTGTGTTGCAAAGATGTGCCAATTTTCGCAATTTTAACTTTTTGCATAAAGCATAGCGTAACACACTCTCATTGCTCCTACGATAGCATCATGATACCGCCATTTACTTAACTAGCCGTACATTTTTTCTCTCTCTCTATTTGTATGTCAGGTTCTTCCTATGTATACAGTTACGTTACAGTTGGTGAGGCTGTTGCTTTCACCATTGGTTGGAATCTGATCTTGGAATATGTCATTGGGACCGCCGCTTGTTCTCGTGCTTTAAGTTCTTACATTGATACATTGTTTCACAATGCTATACGTATGTTCTTTTTGCGCTATGTGGGCGAGATGGACGCACCCGGTCTGGCTAAATATCCAGATTTTATTGCTTTACTGATCACCATCTTCTTTAGCGGTGTCATCTCTTGTGGTGTTAGCCAATCTGCCCTTTTGAATAACATTTTGAACTCGTGTACCTTGTTGACTGTTGTCTTCAGTTTGGGTGTTGGTGCTTTCTATTTTGAACCGCAATTGTGGACCGGTGAAAAAGCCTTCTTCCCTTACGGTACTCATGGTGTAACTACAGGTGCAGCAAGTTGTTTCTATGCCTATATCGGTTTCGATATTATTGCTACTACCGGTGAGGAAGCTAAAAATCCAAGGAAATCCATTCCCATTGCCATTGTTACCTCTTTAATCATCCTCTTCTTGTGCTACTTCACTGTTTCCATGGTCATGACCTTGATGGTTCCATACTATGATTTATCCAAAGCAGCTTCCTTGCAACAGGTATTTGTTGATCGTGGTGTACCAGGTGTTAAATATTTCATCATCATTGGTGCCATCGCTGGTCTAACTGCTAGCTTGATGGGTTCCCTTTTCCCAATGCCACGTATCATCTACGCTATGGCTATAGATTGTCTTATCTTTAAGGTATTTGCTAAAGTCTACAAGCGTACCCAAATGCCTGTTCTTGCTACCATGAGTGCAGGCTTCCTAACTGGTATCTTAGCTTGTATATTTACTGAAGAGGATTTAATTCAAATGATGTCTATTGGTACCTTGTTGGCTTATACTTTAGTATCTACTTCCGTTCTCATCTTACGTTATCAACCACAAACTGAATATGAAATGCAATATGCGGATGAATATAAGTCAGCACGTAGCGAGGAAGTTGCACAAGCTAAGGAAGAAGCTAAGACATTAGATAAGAAAGCAAAAGTTGGCCATTACACCAATCGACTTAAATCGACCGTTAAAAATGATACTCCTAACTGGACTTCTTCATTAGTTGTCAACTGGTCTATAGCTTTTTTGACTATTTTCATGTTCTCATTCAATGCTCTTATCATCTATGGTGGTTGGGCACTTGAACAGAAATTAGGTAAATATAAAAATTTTAAAGCACTAACATATATTCTAATTTGCTTTGATATGTTAAAGATTTACTTGATCCATAGACTTTACTACATGTAACATAAATATTTGAGAGCAAAAATTAATTAAGCGTTTAGTTTCATGATCAAATTGCAAAGATTAATTTATTTATAATCAATTTTGTAGCTTGGGCTATCATCTTGACTATCGTCTTTGGTTTGGCTTGTGTGGCTTTCATTGTTATCATTACTATTCAGCCACAAAGTCAGAAAGAATTGCTATTTAAAGCTCCCTTGGTCCCTGGCCTACCCATTTTGGCTATTTATTGTAACACCTTTTTAATTTTGAAATTGACACTCTTTACTTGGATCCGATTTGGCATTTGGATGTTTATCGGTAAGTTAGTATTGATTTTAAATCATTTTATTACTTGAATGTTGTGTGAATATCAGAATAAAGAGGATTTTAGTTGAATACCTATATTTCTGTTATAGTACAGATCTACGATACAAATGGCTTTATAGCGTACGCGTACAATAAAATTTATATTATATCATTGTTTTTATCTAATTATTCAAAGTTTATGCCGTTGATTTTTTGTTCAAATTTAAAATGTGATATCTATTTTACTTAGGTGGCAGTATCTACCTGACCTATGGCGTAGCTAACAGTGTACAGAGAGATTTAGACGAGGATGGTACTGATGAAGAAAGGATTAAGCTGACTCAGTATAATGAAGAAAAGGAGAAGGAAGGCCAAGATGAGGCCAGTGATGAAGAAACTAAACAGTAAAACCATTACTGATAACCCGTCAGTAACAACCAAGTCATAAAGCTAAATGATGTGAGCAATCTATAATGAATGCAATGCAAATATTCAACATTATGATCCACCATTAATTGATAAAGTAGAAATTATGACTGATTATAAGCGAGTAATCAGATCTTACTCTTTAACATGATCAATACTTGTTTTGTTGTTACTTTGAATTTAAAGACATATACGGAATATCAGACGTATGTAACGCTTTGTTTTTTAGGTGATTAATTCTAATTATGTTTTAGTCTAGATTGTATATGATTAAATCTACATGACAATTACTGCTTTAAGATAGTTATTCTCTTGATTATATACTTTCTACCAAGTAATAGCAGGTATATCGAATAATACGGTTAACTTGGATAGAGGGTACTACAATTAGGGATTATGTCGCTAACTTTGATTTGCCAATATATTGTCTTATATATCTGCATATCGACTCTATTGATAAATATATTGACTAGATAAGTAATATGAAAGGATCAAGAACACATAAGTTTCAATGTGCTAGGTCTACATGGACGAATCAGTTGTCTACAAATGATAAGTTAGAGGAAGCTAATACGCTAGGACAGATTTAATTTTATTTCAGTGCGACAAGTATTTGTAATATTGCGCCTCATTATAATTCTTACGATGATTATTGTTATTATTATTAGGGAATTATTATTATTATCATTATTATACGGTATTGCTTTGCTGCTGATAGGAAAGACAATTTATGTTATAACTGTAATAAGGACAACCAACTAAATAATATTTATCATATCTCAATTACTTTTGCTATTATCAAAAATAGCGGTGTTTATGATTGTTAAGAAGGATTACTCCTTGTATAAGATTTGAATTTCAGTTGAGTGGGTAGGCAAGGCGTCGTATACTGTAGGTATTGATGATGTGATCGAATCGAAGATCGTGTAAAAATCAATGCAGAGTATACATGGCAGTATTTTTCATTCCTATTATGTTGTACCTATAGGCTATTATTCGCTAGTACTAATTACTGTTTTGTATGCAAGAATGATGCTTTAGTTCCTGTGCAATCGAATTTGGACAGCTGGGTACTACTAACATCTGTTATATTTTAATGCACAGTACGTACGCGTATGCCACTATCCCCGAGGTTAGATTAGTTATGTAAACCATCACTAGCATAGTAATACTGCTATGACAGTACGGAATAAGCCTTCAAAATTTTCCTTGGCGGTCATAGTCTCTAAATATACTGAACTATCGACAGGTATAGCATGGATAAGCAAATTAAGTTAACTAATTTCTTCTCTACTGTCTGTGCAGGAATAAGACAGTCAATGAATAGATATCGGAGGGTTATTACAGTATCACCAATTTGTGTGCTGTTATGTAACTAACATATCGAAGATGCACTGGTAGAGCTATCACATTGCTAAATTGACAACCACAATGACGTAATCAATCTTATTACAATTACTCTACCACTATATAAACAATTAAATGCCAGGAGTAACAACAGAATCTGGCAGTCTGCATTTCTTTTCTTTTACGCAGTACAGTAAATTTCTGTGCAATATGGACTATACAGCATTTGTAATTCTACTATACAGTATGCTATCAAACCTATTAAGGCATGTACCATATTATATTATTATAAATGATCCAGTACAGTATTGTAAGAGTCTGTCTGTAGCTGATATTGATACTACAGTAGTTTATTATTAGTATCAGTATTCTGTAATGTAAATTAGCTTTCAGAATAATGATTCATTAGCCAACAAACGAAAAAGAATTATGATATGATAGTAAGGCATTTACTGTATCATGAGTACGATATTGTAACAGTCTGTATTTTGAATTTATACAAATATAAATGCTAATATCTTAGTATTGGCATCATGTGGTATGAACTATATTTTAGTTGCTATTAATGATGATAGAAACTATAATTTCCCTTGTGCTCTATTATTAATATTGCTATCAAACCCTATTAAGGCATGTATTATATTAATTACTACTAAGTTGTTAAAAGTACATTGATACTACTATACGTATGTAATATGAGGGGATTTTGTGTGTTACTTTAATTGGATGAGTACATCCTTGGTATGCTATGAGAGAGATTCTAAAACGAAGAAGAAATCCTTTATTTAGACGTAGAGGAGATCATAAGTGTGCTCTAGGCAGGAATAGGACAAGGTAGACAATCGTGAGATATGCAATGAAATAAAAGTTGAGGAATGGATGAATTATGGAAGTGCACCACTATTTATATTGTGCTGTACAATATTAGTGAACAGTTACGATGCTATGGACTCTACAAGACAAATTGTAGTTACAACTCG